>NW_026879526.1:0-27998 GCF_032173495.1 Musca vetustissima | reverse complement strand
GTATATAAAACAGGACTATTAACATGAAATTGGATGAAATAAAATATGTGATGTTTATCTAAATGTGAATCTACCTAGATCTATTAATAAACATGTTATTCGTTTGTTACAATGGGACAAAAGTATGTAAATCGACTTCAAACAAATATAAATAAGTCATCCGTTGGACTATGTCTGTACTTCTACAAAACGCAACTACGTAATTCAATGCTCAATTTTGAAAGTTGTGCAAAATTTGATGTCAATCTGACTAACATGAGGAGTTTGATGCCCAATTTACTTGAAATCGGGCGAAAATATATAAGGAAGATCTATCCAAGTATTAAGCGATTTCAAACAAATTTGTCACAGGTTAGGTTATACTAATTTCAGAACGTTTTGTTCCTATCAGCCTATTTGTTCCTTGGTGCATCAATTTCTTAAAATCAATATATAATAAAAGGGAGCTATATCTAAATCTGGACCTCAATTCAGTACGTTATGCCAAATTTCGTGCAAATCGAAAGATATATAGCGACTTTGGTGCACCATTTACATGAAATCGGACAAAAGTATATATGGGAGCTATATAGAAATCTGGACCGATTTTCTTAAAACATGGCAAACATCACTCTAGGCTCACTTCAGTACGTTATGCCAAATTTCGTGCAAATCGAAGGATATATAGGGACTTTGGTGCATTTATATGAAATCGGACGAAACTATATATGGGAGCTATATCTAAATCAGGACCGATTTTCACAAAACTTGACAGACATCATTCTAGGCTCAATTCAGTACGTTATGCCAAATTTCGTGCAAATCGAAAGATATATAGGGACTTTGCGGCACCATTTACATGAAATCGGACGAAACTATATATGGAAGCTATATCTAAATCTTGACCGATTTTCTCGAAACTTGGCAGACATCACTCTAGGCTTAATTCAGAACGATATGCCAAATTTCGTGCAAATCAAAAGATATATAGGGACTTTGGGGCACCATTTACATGAAATCGGACGAAACTATATATGGGAGGTATATCTAAATCTGAACCGATTTTCTCCAAACTTGGCAGACATCACTCTAGGCTCAATTCAGTACGATGTGCCAAATTTCGTGCAAATCGAAAGATATATAGGGACTTTGGGGCACCATTTACATGAAATCGGACGAAACTATATATGGGAGGTATATCTAAATCTGAACCGATTTTCTCAAAACTTGGCAGACATCACTCTAGGCTCAATTCAGTACTTTATGCCACATTTCGTGCAAATCGAAGGATATATAGGGATTTTGGTACACCATTTATATGAAATCGGACGAAACTATATATGGGAGCTATATCTAAATCTTGACCGATTTTCACGAAACTTGGCAGACATCCTTATAGACCTAAATGATTAGGCTGTACCAAATTTCGTGCAAATCGAAAGATATATAGGGACCATTTACATTAAATCGGTTAAATATATATATGGGAGCTATATCTAAATCTGAACCGATTTTTCCCAATTTCAATAGGGTTCGTCCTTGGCCCAAATAAGTGACTTATTCCAAATTTCATCCAATTCGGATCATAAATGCGACCTGTACTTTGTTTACAATTTAACATGGACAGACAGACGGACGGACGGACATGTATAAATCGACTCAGAAAGTGATTCTATGCATATTCTCAAAAGGAACCATGGGTCTATCTCGATTATTTTTGCCTGTTACAAACATATGCACAAAGACATAATACCCTGTACCACAGTGTGGTGAAGGGTATAATTATAACAGACAATGATGGGAGGTTCGAAGTCGAATGGAGCCGATTGTAAAAAACAACATAAATGTTTTATATTTTCGGATATTTGAATAAGAAATTAAATACATAATATTCAGGAAATCAGATTCTACTATTCTACACCATATATCCAACCTGAGTGATTGCAACCTACTAGCATATATTGTCCCCATATAAAGATCCGGACCAATTTTAAGACTTGGGAAAGCACACCACATGGACAAAGGTATATCACAAATTTCGTATTTCAGGGATCTGAAATACGTTTTTAACAAATTGGTTGTCTCTTTAACAAAATTTTCAATATTGACTATAGTTTCGAGGATACTCCATTTAAGTGATCCCACTCGATTTTGAATTTTCATGATTTTCAATGGGATGGTAAATGAATACTAATGCCTGTTCAAGTTTGTAACTCCTCACTGAAACATCGGAATCCGAAAATTCTAACGGCAGTAGAAAAAGTACGTGCCTAGCTGTCGTATGAACTAGGATTATTGACTTCGTATAAGAATTAACAAAATGGTGAACCTTTGAAATTTTTTGTGACATACAAATTTTTAATCACAAACGAATAAAAAATATGGAAGATCTTCACCGATTGGATTTATCATAGTTCATACGAAAGCTATATACCCACAGAGAAACGTGTCAACGTGTCGTACCCGCCAGCTGTAAAAATACTGTTTCGAGAAAAACGTTTTAAAGTTTATGAATCACTCGTGCTGCCACTTGATGCTACATCTTCAAGAGTTGTTGAGATTTTCATTACAAATGCTATAGGGACATTCATGAATTAGTTTAGGTTCGAATTAAATAAAAAAAAAAACGAAATTAAATTGTTTGTAACAAATTTTTTAGGGACATCCATGAATTAGTTTAGGTTAGAATTAAATAAAAAACATAAATAAATTTTCTGTAACCGAGGGGGTCCCTTGTGCTGTATCCTCCATTGGTAGGAATTTTTAAAACATTGGCTCTAATTTGATACTTTGGGTTCTCATTGTGTCTTAACGTTTCCTACCAAAAATTTATAATGTTATAGCCCCCATATAAATACCTTAAAGTATGCCCCGTCTAAACTTTACTATGTTCTTTACTTGTTTTTATATCCTCTGCCCTATGGCTTATGCGAATATATATACCTGTCTCGTAAAAATATCACAGACTTAATCCAAACTTTACACATGTAGAAAATTTTTCAGAGAGAAAATATCACCTCTCCCCAAAATGGTCAAAATATGGGTCCCATCGGTATACTACTTCTGGTATCTAACCCATAAATAGTCATCGTTTTGAAAACTATTAATTGACATATAAAGTGAATATATTATGAGATTTGATTCATTGTACACACTGTAATATTTTTGAGACCTTTGGGCAAATTATGATATCGAACCTTTCCGATCGATGTCTTTCAATTTGGTATGACCGCATTCGACATCGACTACATTTCGTAGAAATGTCGTATAAAAACTATCGAGCGTTTGCATGTATGAAAATTATTATATCCCATAATAAATGCTATAGTTGAAAATAAGATATGAAAAAAAAAAACAGTAAGGAAAGTAGTTAAGTCGGACTGGGCCGACTATATGATACCCTTCACCAATTTGGGTATATTCTATATATGTATCCTAACAGACGTCGCGTTTTTGTTATATATCTATATCTAAACCTATTTCAGGGAAACTTGCCAAAGACTAATTTATATTACTTCAGTACATTGTGCCAATCGGCCTAGCTATGGATCTTTTCACGAAGCTTAGCAACATCATTCTAGACATAATTCAGTACCCTATACCAAAATTCGTGCAAATCGAAAGATAGGGACTATGGTGCACCAATTACCCAAAATCGGATGAAAATATATATGGGAGCTATATCTAAATCTGAACCGATTTTCACGAAATTTGTACACACCAGTCTAGACGTTATTCAGTACGCTATGCCAAAATTCGTGCAAATGAAAAGATTTTCCGGGACTTTGTTGCACCATTTACCTAAAATCGGGCGAAACTATATATGGGAGCTATATCTAAATCTGAACCGATTTTCTCGAAACTTTAAACACATCATTCTAGACCTTATTCATTACGCTGTGCCAAATTTCGTGCAAATCGAAAGATATATAGGTACTTTGGTGCACCATTTACATTGATTCGGACAAAAATATATATGGGAGCTATATCTAAATCTGAATCGATTTTTTCCAATTTCAATAGTGTTCGTCCTTGGTCCAAATAAGTGACCTGCGCCAAATTTCATCCAATTTGAATCATAAATGCGAACTGTACTTTGTTTACAATTTAACATGGACAGACAGACGAACGGACGGACATGCATACATCGGCTTAAAAAGTGATTCTATGCATATTCTCAAAAGGAACTATAGGTCTATCTCGTTTCCTTTTGCCTGTTACAAACATATGCACAAAGACATAATACCATGTACTACAGTGTGGTGAAGGGTACAAAAACAAACATGGCTAGATCGACTGAGGTAGTCGAGATATGACCATCGTGTGTAGGACTAATATTTCGAGGCGTTACATACTCTTGTGGTTACACAAAGCTATAATACCCAGACAACATAGTTGTGTGGAGTATAAAAACTTCCTCCCAGAAAATTTATAATAAAAAGTTCCGCTTGATTTTCGGTACGTTGAAGTTTCTACCTCAGTTATCCAACCTAAGTGATTGTAACTTAATCCTTATATAAAGGTTCGGACCGATTTAGGGAATTGGGAAAGCACATATATTGACTAATTTTTTTATATTGACATCTAATATAGTAGATAAATCCGCCAACAATTTCAAGATTTCCATTAATAAGTTTGAATTTTTTGTGGCCAATACGCCTGCGCCTTTGTATCTACTTAATAACAGAGAAAATATATTTTTGACATGTCGATCACCGGTTACTCTCGAAAAAATCAAGAACAATTCAGATCGGTTGGTGTCATACAGTAGGAATGATCGTATCGTATTGTCTAAAAAAACTAACTCAATATCGACTGTCATTATCTGTTCCTATTATTAAATCCAAAGATGGTAAATTTTCATGGTACATTCTCACATATAAAAATCGATTTTTTAATCAACCCTGACAGATTTATATATTTAAGCCACCATAAATTTAGTCCTACTATCGGCTATATGGGTCCACACCACCGTTCCCACAGATTGAATCAATTTCTGAAATCAGTGTGAAAAAACTAGAAAAAAACTAGAAAACATTTACAATTTTTTTGCAATTGTGCTATTTTGAGTATGTTTTTGTTTTATTTTTCATTTGTTCTCCTAGCCAAATTTTTAGATATGATTTAGAGTTAAAATATTGCTTAAGAGAGAATTGGATTATTTCCTATAGTTTACGTGATATATCTAAAATTCAACCTCAGTCGACAAATTCAAACTCCAGCTAAGACTATTACGGTAAGTTGCGGTGGCGAACTTCTGATGGAATCTCTTCCATCAGAAGTTCGCAACTTGTTCCAGATTTCAAATTTCAAAAATTTGTTGTTGTTTTATCATCAAAAAAGTCATGCTTATTGTTTTTTGAAATCATCTTCCCTCATAAAATTAGGTGATGTTCAGATCATTGTTGTAATCTCTATATCGACCAGAAAACCGACGAAAAATTGTTGGTTCACTTCACCCACTAAATATTAATCGATCCTTACAAAAAAATAATAGGGTCAATTTTTGTTCATGTGTATAGGACCAGAACCAGACCTACACATGTCAATATCGACAGAACTAGTAGATTTATGACAAATGGGATACGAAAAGGTGGGTTCGGGTGGTAATAATTTTCGCTAATCAACAATGCTTATTTGTAGCTTATATGCACACAAAAAATAAAATATAATAAGCCCATGTGTAGCGTTATGTAGGCTTATTAAGGTCACTCCAAATTCCTGACTATATCATGTGACGAATTGCAACCAGGTACTCACCTGACCATTTTTCTACAAAATATATACATTTCATGACTACAATAAATTAATCTGCAAATCATGTAACATTTATGGTCTGAATTTCCCGCGATTTGAAAATTTTCACACAATCTCTGACAAATAAATTATTATTTTTTTCCATCAAAACAATATCACCTTTTGACATCCACCGAAATTCATTTTCTACTACATCAAATTGGAATAGAAATAGTGCCAAATAATTCAAAATATGCCACTCATAACCAACTATCCCTTTACAACTATTTCCACCAACAATAAATAATATGAAAAAACAGAAAGTTTGTGTCTTAAGTCTTTCGTTTTGTACAAGGGAATTACACAAAACAAGAAAAAATTATATCCTAGTAATCCAAATAAATTACAAAGTATCAAAAATTGTTGAAAAAAACATAAACAACAACAACCAACAAAATTACAACAATTTATCTTAGCCACAATTTTGTGTAAATAATATATATAATAATAAGCTTTTCTTACATGTCTTAAGAAGGAAGTTGATGGCTCATAACTACACCTGTCTGTCTGTATGTCTGCCAGAGAGCCAGTCAGTCTGTCTGTCATGCCGTCCATTCATTCATTCCCTCACTCAAAATACTTAATGATTTGTTAAGTACTTTATTATATGGCTGATTCGTGTTCTCCACGAAAATGAAAATGACGAACTTGACGTTCGCGGTGGGAAGAGGTGAAGAAAGGTGGAGATCACTGAGGCAACCATTAAAAACAAAAGATAACGTGACTCTGTAAGCCATGTTTATAAATCATTATGGTCAACACCTTTTTTTGCTGATTATTTATGTTGTGATCTTCAAACTCTTACTCTCGTTGGGAATTTCAGTTTGGATTTTTTACGTGATATAACATTTTGTGTTGTTGCTGTTGCTGGTGTTGTTGGTCAAGAAGGAAAAAAATATCTCAATTGCTTTTGTTGTGTTTATTGTTTGTGGCCCCTCAACAATGTGTGTACCAATGATTTGTTGTATTATTCTGTTTTTTCTTCTTCTTACTTTCTTTGGGATTTGTTTTTTATTTATTTAAGCTGAGTTGAAGAAGAAGAAAAGAAAAAAAAAACACACGAAAAACCTACATTTTTTATTTGCCACATTCGGACATTGGTCTCTTGGGTGCGGCCGTGTTAAAGTGGCATGATCACATGAAGACATTGATGTTGATGCTGACGTTGTTGTGGCTGTTGTTGTTGCACGAACGACTGAAATTGGTAGTGTTGTAAATGACAAGTGATTGGGCGTTCGTTCATATGGTTGCCGTTGTTGTTGTTGTTGTTGTTATCGTTTTTAAAAGTGAATTTTGATAGCTGTGGGAATTTTTGTATTTCGTTGGCTTCTCTTTTTTTTTGGATGATGGGTAAAATTGAATTAATGAAATGTAAACTCATAAATTTTGAAGTATTTATGTTAAGTGCTGAGAAATTGTTGTAAAAATAATTTCACTTTTGTTTGATTTATTAATGGCGAGTTAATTTAAATTTTATTTGGGTTTTGTGGGTTGTAAGTTAATTAATTTGATAAATGGAAGTGGAATATTACATGAAATTGTGAGAATAACCCTTGGGGATTCTGTGGGCCTTGGATTACAATATATGTATTTTTTAAGCATCATCGGAATAATTTTTGATTGAATTGAGGACAATTAATGATCAAAATAACTAGAAGCCGGGATATTTTTAAATATCTTTAAAGGACCAAGAAGGCTAAAAGCGTGGATTTTTTAGCATGGAGATTAGGACCAAGAATATATAATAAGATTTTTTAAGGACCAGAAGAGGGAATATTTAAGCTAAGCTGTAAGCGTGGATTTTTAAAAGGATTTTCAAGGATCATTATAAGCGTGCATTATTTTAAAACAATACAGGACCATATAAATAGAGGATTTTTTTCAGAGGCCAGCTAAATCGTGGCCTGGATTTTTTAAAGAATATTTTTTGATGACTTTTCAAGCAACTTTTTGAGATTGGAATTTTGAGGGGTATTTTTTCCGAGAGCTAATTTTTTTCAAGGAATATGCAAGCTGTGGATTTTTTTGAGATTATGTTTTCTAGGGCTATCCAAGCGTCGATTTCTTTAATTTTTTTTTAAGAAAAAATTTGTTTAAAGTCCTATATTAGCGTGCATTTTTAAAAGAATAATTTTCAAGGAACAATGCAAGGAACTTTCGAAAAGTATGTCTTTTAGAGATTTTTCAAGGACCACCACTTCGGGATTATAAAATTATTTTGAAAACACAAATTATAATTTTTGACAATGAAGGTATAGCAAGAAACAATTTTGAACATATATCTGCACGACACTATCTTCTTTTTATACCATGGTATCCCCCATACAAGAGCAAATTCGGGTATGTCTTTTTTGAGAATTTACGTTTCCTATTTTAGCAATATTTAACATTTTGAATCCACAAAAGTGGATTATTTAAAAGGAAGGAAGAATCTTCAAATGTATAAAATTGACATATTCCACAAATCGTCAGATATAAAAAGTTTAGAATTTTTTTACTCTTCTCCGCACTTTGGTACAGGACATTCTTAATGATATTGCTATAGGTCCATCATATGCGTTGATTGTTTAATAAATATTTTTCAAAGACCAATAAGGCACCACCTATATACAACTATAATTTCCTGTTTATATAATGTTGGGGGAAAATAAATCCATTATTTTTTCGGCAGATGGCTGTACTGATAGATTTCTCGTAAAGTATCGATCAAATAATTTCAGATTTTAATGTTGGTTGGAAGGGTGACATTTTGCTGTAAAAAATATCTTGCTGTTTCTTATTTGGTGCATTAAGTTGTTAGTTACTGGGTATTAAAAATGAAAGTGAACAAAGAGAAAATTCGGTACATTTTACAGCTTTTCTTTGACAAATGCAAACCAAGCGGCTAAAATTGTGAATACTGTACCGATACTGTAACAGCGAATTATGTGCAATTTTGGTTTCTTAGATTCCGTTCAGGAATTTTTGATATTAAAGATGCACCTCGCACAGGTAGGCCGTGGAAAATGTCGATAAAATCGGAGAAATGATCGAAGTTGACCGACATGTTCGCAGTCGTAACATCGCCCAGGAGCTAAAGGTCGGCCATAACTGCTATAAACCATTTGCACAAAAAAAAAAAAAAAAATTATAATAATAATGGATTTCTTTTTCCCCAAACTAATATTTTTATTTGAAATGTGATCCAAAAGCAAAATTTGAGCGCATTTCAAAAAAAAAAAACTTATATAAAGAGAACATCTGGCCTATAATCGGCGATTTTTAAAGATATTTTTAATTCGCCATAAGGTTAATTCCGACTGCAATAACGAAATATTCAGCGGAGGTCCCATGAAGAATATAAAAAGATACCGTCCCATTTTTTTCCGCTTTTTTTTATCTGAAATTTACTGTTATGTGACATTTCTGGTTCTTGGAGTTAAAAATATCTTTGCAGAAAAATGTCAATGCAGGTTCGTGTGATTTTATAGTTCCCGTATGAAGGTCCCGTCCCAAGTTCGGTATTTAAAAGGTTTCGGCCGCATTTTTAATCGAACGGGCTGTGATTTGACACATCGGGTTCTTGAAGGGAGAACAACATTTCAATTTGGGTCCATGTTTTGACATAGTCCACATATACAAATCTAGTCCTATTTTAGGTGCATGTGCCAACCGAAGAGACTTATTTTTTCATTTCGTGTATGAAGGTTGAAAAAAATCAAAATTTGTAATATGGGTTCATGTGTTAGCATGGTCCCTCATATTATGTTTATAAGAGAATAAAAATGTCGGCCAGGCCTACCTGATCGAAGTATTTACTTCTTTAATTTTAAGGCAACTTTAAAACTAAAAGGCGTGAAACTGTAAGGAATAAAATGCTAGGTTTCTACGAATACATAATACGCTGTATCGAATTGTAATTTGGCAAATTATAAACTACACTCTGACGTTGATAATGAATTAGAATTCATAATTTATGTTGTAAAATTGTAAATTATTATTTTTTTACTTATAATATTTATGATTTTATAAAATTCTAATGAAAGTTTTTTACCACTAACCGTCGTTGATTTAGTGCAGTTGTAAAATTATGTAAAATATACAGTGCTAACAAATATTCCAAAATTTTCAGTTGACTTTCTTTTTCGCCGCGAACAACTTATGTCAGCAATTATTTTGTATTTGATTTTTTTGTGATTTAGGGCACCGTAAAACTATTAATTTGTAACAAAAAATAATTCTCTTTTTTTATTTTCACAATATTAAATACATACAACAAATTGTTCCTATGGATGTATTTTCATTGTATCATATCAAAAATAATACAAATAATTACATTACACAATACTTATTGTACTCGAAAATTCAATTTCAAAATAGTAACGAAATGTGTTGTCATTGTAAACTATCTCTATTGTGATAGTCTCAATTTAAGTGGGTCTCAATATTAGATAATATACTGAATGAAAATGAAAGTAAATAATTGAAACTAAAAAAAAAATAACAAAACAAAATAAATGATTTTAATGAGACCAAAACATTAACAAAGACGACCATAAGCAGTGTTGCAAAGCTATTAATTGTATAGTGCAGAGTATTCATTTTAGAGAATGTGGATATTTTAAACAATATTGTGTAATGGAGTAGTTTGCATGTTATTGAACAACGATTTTTTGTCCGCGCACGAATACTCTCGAAGGGAGTAACCGGTTTCATCCAAACTTTGCACATTTGTACAGCCTCTTATCTTTACCAAGTCTAGATGGAATTTGAAGATGGGGCTCATTGGTCCACTCCTTCTGGTTCCTCCCCACAAATGGTCAACATTTCAAATCCAATATTAGGCGAATAGAATGTCGGATTGGAATCAACAACGATTTGATCAACATTATACCCGAAACCTCTTTGATAAAAACATATATCTTACAAAAAACGAATACTAAACCAGTAAGGAAAGTAGTAAAGTCGGACGGGGCCGACTATATGATACCCTTCACCACAATGGGTGTATTAAACAGGATTATTAACATGAAATTGGTTGAAATAAAATATGTGATATTTATCTAAATGTAAATCTACCTAGATCTATCTATAAAGTATGTAAATCGACTTCAAACAAATAAAAATAGGTCATCCGTTGGGCTATGTCTGTACTTCTAGAAAACGCAACTACGTAATTCTATGCTCAATTTTGTACGTTGTGCAAAATTTGATGTCAATCTGACTAACATGAGGAGTTTGATGCCCAATTTACTTGAAATCGGGCGAAAATATATATGGAAGCTCTATCCAAATATTGAGCGATTTCAAACAAACTTGTCACAGGTTAGGTTATACTAATTTAAGAACGTGTTGTTCCTATTGGTTCCATGGTGCGTCAATTACTTAAAATAAATCTATAATAAAAGGGAGCTATATCTAAAGCTGGACCGATTTTCACGAAACAAGGCAGACATCACTCAATTCAGTACGTTATGCCAAATTTCGTGCAAATAGAAGGATATATAGCGACTTTGGTGCACCATTTACATGAAATCGAACGAAACTATATATGGGAGCTATATCTAAATCTGGACCAAACAAGGCAGACATCATTTTAGGCTCAATTCAGTACGTTATGCCAAATTTCGTGCAAATCGAAGGATATATAGCGACTTTGGTGCACCATTTACATGAAATCGAACGAAACTATATGTGGGAGCTATATCTAAATCTGGGCCGATTTTCTCGAAACTTGGCAGACATCACTCTAGGCTTAATTCAATACGTTATGCCAAATTTCGTGCAAATCGAAAGATATATAAAGACTTTGGGGCACAATTTACATGAAATCGGACGAAACTATATATGGGAGCTATATCTAAATCTGGACCGATTTTCACGAAACTTGGCAGACATCACTCTAGGCTTAATTCAATACGTTATGCCAAATTTCGTGCAAATCGAAAGATATATAAAGACTTTGGTGCACCATTTACATGAAATCGGACGAAACTATATATGGGAGCTATATCTAAATCTGGACCGATTTTCACGAAACTTGGCAGACATCATTCTAGACCTAAATGATTAGGCTGTACCAAATTTCGTGCAAATCGAAAGATATATAGGGACCGTTTACATCAAATCGGTTAAATATATATATGGGAGCTATATCTAAATCTGAACCGATTTTTCCAATTTCAATAGGGTTCGTCCTTGGGCCGAATAAGTGACCTATGCCAAATGTTATCCAATTCGGATCATAAATGCGACCTGTACTTTGTTTACAATTTAACATGGACAGACAGACAGACAGACGGACATGCATAAATTGACTAAGAAAATGATTCTATGCATATTCTCAAAAGGAACCATGTGTCTATCTCGTTTCCTTTTGCCTGTTACAAACATATGCACAAAGGCATAATACCCTGTACCACAGTGTGGTGAAGGGTATAAACATGTGTGCAATTAACAAGACCTCCCCACCCGTTGACTGAGGGTATAAATCTGTTGGCAACACCAACTGACACTTTT
Source organism: Musca vetustissima (assembly GCF_032173495.1). Classification (NCBI taxonomy): domain Eukaryota; kingdom Metazoa; phylum Arthropoda; class Insecta; order Diptera; family Muscidae; genus Musca; species Musca vetustissima. Next base: position 15,725 of record NW_026879526.1, on the reverse strand, counting down.
TTAATTGTTGTATCAAATTTCGATATTTTTTGGACCAGGGACTTGTTTTTCAACCGAGTTGATTATAATTTTATATTTTGTGTTCTAATTAGTTACCAAATATTCTTACCAAAAATTATCAATATCAATCCAAGTTTTAGTATAACTTTCATATATCGGTACCTTTCAATGTTCGGTATTTTGAAGGTTTACGCCGCATTTTTCGAAAATCTTTGCAGAAAATATTCAATATAGTTACATGTTTGGACATAGGTACTATATAAAGATCCTGCTTAGTTTTCGATATTTTAAAAATTTTATTGGTATTTCCCACCGAAGTGATTTTAATTTGACTTTACTGATTTTCGATATGGATCCATTTTTTTTTGTCATAAAGTTATTTTGAAAGCTGTAGGTGAATTTCCTCAAGAAGTGGTTGTGTTTGTAATTTGGTATTTCGGAGTGTTTGTCGAGTGAAACTAAGCTTTGCACAAGATTTGCGATGTAGTCCCATCATTTGACATTGCCCCCATATAAAGAATGACATGAAGGGTTTTTGGTCTTGTTGGTTGGCATTACCGATTTTTTAAAAGACTTCTGAATGATATAAAAATTTCGGAAAAGTATAATGAAAACAAATGAATTTAGATTTCGACCTAAAATCTCATGAGCGACTATGTGAAAGTCAACAAATTTCGTCTTGTGTTAATTGGATTACGGTTAAAAAAAAAAGGAAAACATTTCACGGAAGTACTCCAATTGGAGGAGGATACGTTTTAAAAAATATTTCTCATCTCAAAAATAACTTGCATTTATATATTTTCGCTCGTTTTTAATAAAAAAAAACAGTGAGCGGAGCAGTATAGTCGGACGGGCTGACCATATGATACCCTACACAACTTTCTGCGGTTCTAACTTTCTGCTATTCTATATTCTGAGCTTGGGAAATATTTCTCGATATTTGCACTCTTGACCCACTAGAGGTCAACAAATATTACTAATATTCAGTACAGTCCTTCTAAAAAAATTAAGTTTTCGGTCCACTTCATCCCAATATTATTATCTGATCATCACCGAAAATGATAGGCGTTGTCCTTGACCACACCTGGATACTAATGGAAAATTTCAAAGCAATGAGCGCTATATTTCCGTCCTCTATTGTGGTAATGGGTTACTAAATAATATCTGAGTACGTAAGCACCTGTAAATATTTAAGTGTAACTCCCACATCCGACATACGACAATAAAAGGATACAATAAAGGATACAAATTTTGTAAATTTTCACACAAAAGTCAGGGTACATTTGACCCGCTAAATATTGGCCGATCTTTACCAAAACAGGCATGCTTCTTCTTTGGCCCGATCCCCTTCTCCATGTAAAAATTCGCGATGTTTGGGCCATAATTGCGCCCTCTAGAGCTACCAGAAAATCAGACAAAAATAAAGTTTGTGGTCCATTTCATCCCCTAAATATTAACCGATCTTTACCAAAAACAATAGGGGTTTTCATTGGCCAGAACCCATCCTACATGCAAAATTTCGTGAAGATTGGACCATAACTGTGGCCTGCATCGTGTTTACAAATTATAATGGACAGGAGGACGGACGGACACACATGCCTAGATCGACTCAGCTAGTCGAGATATGACGATCGGTATACTTAAAGGTAGGACCAATATTTCGCGGCGTTAAAAACTTTTGAAGCTGCACAAAGCTATAATACCCTGACAACATAGTTGTGTAGGGTATAAAGATTGACTAAATGCCAAGCGCTTATTCTGACTGACACGAAATTTTCCAAAACTTAATTTGTATTGAATAACGTTATATTATGTTTTGTTCAAATCGATTCGGATGTATATATTAGGTTGGGGAAAATCCATTATTTTTCTCTCATAGAAGTCCTGCTCTCTGTAAGCAAAAAAACTCTAGTAGCCGATTTTCACAATCCTCCATAATTGCACATAATTGGCTGTTACAGTATGGCAAAATGTCACCCTTCCAACGAGCATAAATCTGAAATTGTTTGATCTATACTTTACGAGAATTCTATCAGTACAGCAATCTGCCGAAAAAAATAATGGATTTCATTTTCCCCAACCTAATATGTTATATTTATTTATTCATTTCATAAACCCAATGTTCAAATTATGGCCAAAAAATGGCATCTCTGGCCCATAGTGCATCCCCTTAAACTCCAACTGGATCAAATTTTTCATACCCATCAAATCAATACAAATGATATGCTTAAATTTCTACATCAGATTTTACAAAACATTTTGCAAAGATGATTGCTAATAATCGAAAACCAATGGACCGGACCAATAGCAGTAGAAAGAGAAATCACTTATTGGTAATTCCCATAATCAAAATGTAATAAGGTTTCATTGTTGTGTGGTCAATTTGTTGTCCGAGACACACACACAGACACAATAATTGATTGACACACAATCGAACACACAATGCCCTGCGAGTTATTTGCAAATTATGGCACAAAAGAATATACCCTATTCATGTACGTTCAGTTGTAGGAGTGTATCTATATACGAGTACTGAACACTTGTCCAAGTGTTGCCTAAAGGCTAACAAGTACAACAATGGACACAAAAGGTTTAAGACCAGACAACAACAATATGTGAAGATGTGTGTTTGCTTGTAAATGTCCATTAAATAGTTATAAAATAGAAAATCTCTTCAGCAAATACAATGGGCGATATATAGACGGGGCGGGCGTTAAGACAATGGTGAATAAGCAAATTAACAGCACACACACAATAATTATCAATAAACAATACTAACAAATTTTCAAATGACAACAACAAAAACAATTGTTCAATAATGTTATTGTTTGCCATTGTTTAGTAGCATTATCTCCACTTGACACTTATTTGTGGTAAATTAATAGCAAAATCATGTCCAAATTAAATTGAAACCAAATAAGCTTTTATCATCTTGTAGCATAAAATGGAATGACAAAAAACAAACAACAACAAAAAACTATCTTCAAATTTACAATTATCCAATTGAGAGTACATCGGCCACAACAACTGCCGCAAACAACATTTATGTATATAGAATTTCTGTGTCAGTTCATATGTTATGCTAATCTCAAGATTTGCCAAACATAATGAATAAATAATTTAACTTTCACTTTGTAAATAATTCCGAAAATGTATTTATCTTGAATTTTTTTGTTTATTTTCAGATTATTTCGTACACACATACACATTGATAGACATTTAAAGATGAGATTGAAAAAATTGTCATTAACAATTGCATTATGTTTCCTTGTGCAGGTGAGTTGCAAATTATAACAAACAATTTTTTTTAGTAAATTGCTTTATTGGAATTTGCATAAATTAAATTATAATAAAGCCATTAAATTCTAGTATATGAATTGAATAATGAATAGAATGTCAGTGGAAGGAAAATTTAATATTACGAAGCAGAACGTTATTCCCTGCGATCTGTAGGGGAGATTGGGACACCTCGGCATTGGGAGACATTTGACAATGGCGTTTTCGATATGAAACTCTCATTGTACATCACTAGCATTGGTCCGTAGGTATCGAATATCTTAGTCGTGTTGAATAAGTACTGCGAATATCGTGTCGTGTTGAATATATATATTTCTTAAGTCCGATTTCACAAAATTTCCAAATTTTCAATATCTGTCCGATTAAGATTTGCACAGCATATTAAATTGAGTCTATAACGAATGTTGTGTGAAATCAGCTCAGAATAAGTGGAAGCTTTTTGTAATAGCTTCCATATATTTTTTCCGACAATTTAGCCTTAATGGTGCTCCAAATTTTTGCAGAAATATGGGGACTATGTTATCGCATTACGTAATAGTAGATTAGTGATGTTCTGAAAAATAATGTTCCAAAATACAGATACTTAGATTGGAAATCTGGGATAGGAAATTCAACATACCGAAACGGAAAATTTGTATAAGGACTATAAAAAAAAAATAACCTATACCGAATAATTTCTGGAAAGAATTTTTTTATTTACCAGGAATGCGGTTAAAATTTTAATTATACCAAAAATTGAACGGCGCCTTTATATGTATGTTATGCCAAATTTTCTATGAAGGATATTTCAAGGACTGATATCAAAAATTATCTAAAAATATGTTTTTATACCCTACACAACTATGTTGTCAGGGTACTATTTTGCTTTCGCATTGCAACTGCAATAACAAGTTTGGAGGCTATGTCAACACGGGAACCTTTTTCGAAAATTCGATAGAAAAATGTTGTTAAAACATAACCAATTACGAAAATGGGGCTGGACATTTATGTGGGGTAACATTATATAATGAGGGCTATCCTGAATCTTGGTTCAATATTGAAATTTGATGTAGCGTTATATGGGAGATACCCGAAAATGTCGACCATTACTAATAATTTATGGGAGGAAGATTCATGACCAAGCATAGTCCCCATATAACGGTATCCCTAATTTTGGGTCCCTAATGAGGTTTTGAATATACATCTGGTTTTGGTCTCCACTGATATTTCCCCTTCCCAAAACTGAGGATCTAAAGGACAAATCGAAATGGGGGATGTTGTTGGATCTTGGATCGGCAGTACACATTTTTCGGGAAAATTTCTAATTTACCAGGAATACGTTATATCAAATTGTAGCCAATTCGGTGGAAAAATGTGGCTAAAATCTTCAGAATATATGGCGAGGCCTGTATACGGAGGCTATGTCAAAACATGGGCCTATATTGAATATTTTCTGCAAATGTGTATACCACCCTCCAAGAACTCTAAATGCATATCGTTTGGTTAATGCCTAAAATGGGATTGGACCTCCCTTTGTGAACTATGTCATCCAATAGGCGTATATCGAAAATATTCTGCAATGATGGAAAACCAAATTCCAGTTTCTTCGGTGGAAAAATCGGCTAACATTTTCCGAATACCGAAAATGGGCGAATTCCTTTATATATGGGCTATGTTTAAACATAGATCTACATCGAAATTTTTTGTGTAAACATTTTATTTCCTCTCGAATACTAAACTAAAAGCACGTTCACCAAGTATTCATTGATTGGATGTCAGACCACGTTTTAACCGGCAAGATCCTGCATGTTAAAGGTGCATAATGATTCGTTTCTTTTTTTTCATTTTTCGAGTTTATGTAAAAACTATGGACAAAAAAATTGGTATAACACAGAGAAAAACCTACTTTGATCAAGGGGAACAGTCGCATCATTACCACTGTTGCCTAAATTCACAGAAAATAACTTCTGAAAAGGCCTCCCAAAAAAAAAAAAAAAACATCCTGAAAGATCTTCTATAGGCAAAAATACTTCTTAGAGGTCTTCTATAAATAGAAAACCATCGGTGAGGTCTTCCATAGATATAAGATCTTCTGGTAAAAGGTCATCTGAGATGTCCATATGTAAGGTGGAGAGAATTGAGATTTAAGACATGTTTTCAAAATTTTTGGAAGGCCTTCTATAAATAAGATAACTTCTGAGAGATGATAGAGGTTGTCCGAGAAAAAAGACTTTTATATATCTCTTCTAAAGACAGGAGACCTTTTGAGAGATCCTCCATTGTCAGAAGAATTTCTGAGAATTTTTTAATAGAGAGATTTTTTTCTTTTGAAATGTCTTTTTCCAGTCCCTCTGAGATTTCATATAAAAAGAAGAAGCCTTTAGAGAGATTATATATTCATATGACATTTTTTCCGGAAAGTTATCATGAAAAGAGAGAGCATATTTTTAGATGTAGTATATAGAATTAGTTTAAGGGAACCCAAGTTAAAAAATAAGGAAGATCTTCACCGATGGGCTTTATCCTAGTTCATACGATAGCTATACACTTACAGAGAAACGTGTAAAAATTTGGAATCGATTGGGTTATTAGATTTTGAGTTATCGTGCCCGCCATTCGCAAAAGAGAAAAACGCGTTTAAAGTTTGAGAAGCCCTTAAGCCGTCACACAATAAATCGGCTATATCTTCAATAGATCTTGAGATTTTCACTTGAAATTTTGTAGGGACATTCTTGAATAAGTGCAGATTCTAATTAAAGCAAAAAAAAAATTTTGACCCCGAGAATGGGGGGTGGTCCCCTTAAGTCGGTTCTGATATAGCTTTCATATATAAATCGAAATTTAGTATCTAGTCTAGTATGATGTGCCAAAATTACTTTAAGTCTTTTCAGATGTATACTATCATAAATAATTGTGTCCGAGGAAAATTATGTACCGAAAATCTTAGCATATTGTCGGTTCATTACAGTTTTTTTGTTTTTCCAAACTTTGTCCGCTTCTGCTTGTTTTTTTACATGGTTTATTATAGGAATATTATCATTTGTAGAATAAAAATAAAATGGAATACCCATATCGACCGTTTTATAGAATAACTTACTCCTATTGGCTAAATTTGGTAAACATATTGAAATGTACAATGTTTGGACAAAATCGGAAACATACTTGAATGTCATAGAAAGTGTTCCAAGACCAACGTAGCTTAATTGTCTTCAAACAACATGTTCTAAATGTCCACTTTTTGTCAGTGGTTACTAAGCGAAAGTGTTAAATTTCTTACTCAAAATTATAACTCTATCCTTTGAATAATTTACAATAATAATATCTTCCACCTCGCCAATATCGTTTTCATCACAATTAATATAAAATTTATATGTATGTCCTCTAAATGCTAATTAAATTTGCGAAAATAATTTCGCCCATAATTTATAATATCACGAAATGAATACAAACTAATATTTTCCACACTTTTCATTTTGCGATGACCTTAAAGGGTATCATCATCACTGGCATACATTCATTTGGTCGGTCAGTCAGTCAGCCAACAAAAACCATTTATCAAACCAAAACTTATTTTGCTCATCATAACAAACCTCAACTCCTTGACGTTGAAATGGCTTTCATTTGCATTTTATATTAGAAAAACCTAAAATAAAATTCCAACAGACAAAAATGCTGGACAAATGACTCGACTCGTTGACTGGCTGGCTGACTGAATGGCTTGCCTGGCATTTGTAATGGGGAAAAATTGTTAGAAAAAGTTCATTAACTTTTCAACAATAATGACACAATTTTCCAGTCATTGTGTTGGCCGCCTGAGCCGCTGTTTAACCAATATGGTTTTCTGTGGTTGTTGTTGTCGTTGTGATTATGATGCTTCTGCTGCTGATGGAAATCATGTTGGCAAAAATGTTGCCGTCATACAGCATCTCGTATAAGTGTAACCCTTGGTTACACATTTAGCATTCTGCAAACTCATTAAGGAGACGAAATTTCACTTTTTATGAGACTCTTCACCAGGCAGCCAACCACCTTACCAGGCAGTCATCCATTCTGCCAGCCATCCAGCCAACAACTTCGCTATCAACAGCACCACCATCATCCTCATCGTGAACAATCAACCACCATGACTAACTAACTCTTCCTTGATGTTTTCCATTTCGTTAGGAGGATAATGATGTTGATGCTGGGTCTCAAGAAGATGACTCAGACATCGCGACTGCTGCTGCGTCGCTGCATTCTGCTAATGCTGCTGTTGTTGCCGCTGCTGGCAAAAATCTTTGAAAAACATAACTTTTCATTTATTTTTTCTCATTTTTGTGCCTTGGTACACCATAACTTTTGACCTCTTGATTGTGTTCTGTTTGGCAAAAAAAGTCCCACCAAAACCAGTTAGTGTGAGAGTTTTTCCAAATGTTTTCTGGAATGGTTGTGGCTAAAATGAAGAGAGACATTGGAATGGTGGGATGAAATTAGGAAATAATTTTAAGGAGACCTGCTAATGATTAATAATCTTCGGATGGGACTCCCATATTATAAAACCAGTAAGGAAATTTGTAAAGTCGGAATGGGCCGACTATATGATACCCTTCACCACTTTGGGTATATTCTACATATGTATCCGAAAAGACGTCGCTGTACTGTTTAAAATTTAATCTCAATCATACGCCCATTGAATTTTTGGTGTACAATTAACACAAATAAGTCGAAATTATATATATCTGAACCGATTTCAAGCAAACCTGCCAGAATTTAGTACGTTATGTCAATCGGCCTAGCTATGGATCTTTAGTGCACAATTTACTTAAAACCATCACATCATTCTAGACTTAATTTAGTACGCTATGCCAAAATTCTTGCCAATCAAAAGATTTTCAGAGACTTTGGTGCACCATTTACCTTAAAATCGGCCGAAACTATATATGGGAGCTATATCTAAATCTGAACCGATTTTCACCAAACTTAGCATACATCATTCTAGACCTAATTCAGTAGGCTATACCAAATTTCGTGCTAATCGAAAGATATATAGGGACTTTGGTACACCATTTACCTTAAATGGGAGCTATATCTATATCTGCACCGATTTTTCCCAATTTCAATAGGGTTTGTCTTTGGGCCAAATAGGTGAGCTGTGCCAAATTTCATCCAAATCGGATCATACATGCGACCTGTACTTTGTTTACAATTTAACATCAACAGACGGACGGACATGCATAAATCGACTCAGAAAGTGATTCTATGCATATTCTCAAAAGGAACCATGGGTCTATCTCGATTCCTTTTGCCTGTTACAAACATATGCACAAAGACATAATACCCTGTACCACAGTGTGGTGAAGGGTATAAACATTATTTTACAGATACCTGAGAGGTATCCTACTGGTCGATGGCCCTTGGTGAATTTTTCCATAGATAAAATACCAGGGAGGGTATTCTGCAAACATTCTGAAAGGGCTTCACCTGTCTTCTGGGTGGTATTCTGTAAACGGAGGCATGAGTATGAGTAGGTGGATCATTTGAGAGAGAGGCATTCTACAGTTAAAAATCCGAAGAAGTATAAAAAAACTCTTCATCTCCTAATGATATATTGCCTTCTTAAACTGCCTCAAGATAGACGTCTTTTTAAAAATATTCTATAGATAAAAGAATATCTGAGTGGTCATCTGAGAATACTTTCAATTGCTATGAGGTCTTCTGAAATTTATTCTAAAGACTTAACACCTTCAAAGTGGTATTCTCCTATAAATATGCGTATTTTCGAGAGGTATTCTATCGATAGATCATCGAAAGCAGGTCTGACAGGTCTACTGTAGTCAGAATAATTTCCAAAGGGCCTCTTATAGTCAGAAAACCTCCTCCCATAGGAGGACCTTATAGACAGGACCTCCTTCCGCTGACAGACCTCTCCCATAGACAGGATACCTTCATGCAGAACTTCATAGAGAGGATGACCCCTTTGCTCTCAAAGATTAAAATTTGTTTTCACATTTGTTGTACTCCACAGCACAGTATCATCTCCTCCTTTAAGTGCACCGAAGTTGCAGTTTGGAATTAGAGTTGAAGTCCCAATGGCTGAAGTAGTAGTTGCGGTGATTTGTTTTTTATGCAACGAGCATAAGAAGTACTCATAAAATCATATACAAAGAAATACAACCTGAGGCTATAATATACACGTCAATGAACACGGCTTAATGGCGCTTTAGCCTGGTCTAGAGAGTGAGTGAGGGTGGTGTGGCAAGTATCGCAGAGTTGAGTGGATAAACAAGTAGTACCGGGTACTAATGCAATTTAGTTTTTTTCTTTTCGGTGGGATGCCATGCAACAGCTTCTTACTTCTCCACCACTGATTATATTCCTAACAATTTGTCGCTGAGCCTTCATGAGTTAACTAGGACTTAGGTATGGATGGAGCAACAAATAAAAAAAAACATCGTAAAGAAATGCCACAAACGAAGAAGCTACACTATCGAGCCAACGAAAAAATCCACATCGCCTTAAAGATCACGTTCTTCTCAAATGTAGTTACTTTCTCCGGCCATACAAATGGTGATGCCTGTTATCGTCAATGTTTTTGGTTGCTGTTGCTGCATGGATTCCTTGCCAAAACATCCACAGCCTTGTGCCGCTGCTGCTGCTGCAGATGAAAACGACGATGATGATGATGAGTCGGTCTATGGATGATAACAAAAAAAAAAAACATCCCTTGTTGGCTCTTAGGTGCCTCTTGCCTCGTCAGCCATTCGATTTTGTTTGACCAACTTTTGTAATGCAATTTCTGGAATTTTCTCATTTCCTTTGGCTTCCTTTTTGGCCACATTGTAGAGGTCATCCGTTTCTGTTGTTTGTGTGAATTTCTTTTGAGATGCCAGCTATAATTCATAATTAGAATGCTGATGCAGAAGTATTTCATGAATTTGAGAGCAGTTAAAGAAAAGGACTTCATTGGGGACCTTCTGAAAGTTCTTAGATAAATAGAAGGCCTTCTGAGAAATTTTCTACAAATAGAAGAACTACGAAATGCTTTGAAATTCATGAAAGGTTTTCTTCTCAGAGGCATCTATATCTACAGGACCATTTTAGACAATTGTTTTTTTTTTATTTCTGCGGACGTTTTTATGGGGCTTACTGAAATTGGCTTTGTGACAAGGTTTAATTTCATTTGAGAGTTCAGCTATGACGAATATTTTATACGTATGACAAATAGAGTGCAAGAATAGCAACCGATCGAAAAATATTAATTTTGCTGGAAAAAGTCATTTTGAGAGTACTTCAACAAAAGGACTTTATAGAAGACAATCTGAAAAATTCTATACTCAGAGACCTACGGACGCACCATTACATAGAATACTTAGAAAACCTCCACAAACGTCGTTCCATTAGGAAAATCGAGATGCCGTACTATAAAACTTTTCCCTGGAAAAAGCCATATTTTAAGAGTAAAGATATTCAAATTCCGGAAATAGTCCAACATGTTTATATAAGGTAGCGTATGCGTTATGTCGGAACTCATACGCATTGTAGTAATGTGATAGAGTGTAGGGTTCAATAGGTTATATTGAGTTTAAGGCAGAGTATACACGCTATAATATACACGTCAATGAACAGGGCTTAATGGCGCTTTAGCCTCGTCTAGAGAGTGAGTGAGGGTGGCGTGGCAAGTATCGCCGAGTTGAGTGGATAAACAAGTAGTACCGGGTACTAATGCAATTTCGTTTTTTTCTTTTTGGTAGGATACCATGCAACAGCTTCTTACTTCTCCACCACTGATTACAATCCTAACAATTTGTCGCTGAGCCTTCAAATTCCGGAAATAGTCCAACATGTTTATATAAGGTAGCTAATGCGTTATGTCGGAACTCATACGCATTGTAGTAATGTGATAGAGTGTAGGGTTCAATAGGTTATATTGAGTTTAAGGCAGAGTATTTCATCGAATCGCTCTGAAATCTGTCATAGATTAGGGAAAGCACCTTCTGAGAAGATTTATCTGTGGGATGAATCGCCCGTGATGACCAGCTTAATTACGAACGATTTATTCCCTGGATACCATTGCAATGGACAATTATCAAAGATGACAGGAATGAACGATGGTCTTGGCGGAGTTGGAGAACCCAAATCCATGGTGGCAGGTGTCAAACCGATACTACCAATGCAAGACGTAATTGAGGTTACCTGCACAATCAAAAACCAAATGACCATGACTCATATGACTTCAAGGAAACATCCGAGAAGAATATCTTTTAAACAGGGATATATATATATACAATCGGTTCATAGAACGGAACAGAAATGCAAAGTAATTCTTCCTAACCAAGTGAGAACTCAAGTCCATTTGAAGGTTTACAATGAACTACCAGAATATCACTTCTTTCAATATAGACCCATGTTTTTACATATAGGTCTGCTTTTTTGGTGATTTAAGACTGTATTTTCCAGCAGAGATTTGTAATTTAGAATTATGTGTTCTTTATGGGGAAATCATATTTAGGTCCGCCCTTTTCGAGTTTTTATCAAATGTTCCATCAGATGGGGTCTGTACATTGGCAAATTTACGCTGAAAAATATGTTTGCAAAAAATTTTCAATATAGGTCTATGTTTTGAAATGCTTTCAGATATTGATTAATCTTCATTGTAGGTATTTTTATCTTTGTAGACTCATTTTTCATTCGATATGGCTATAAGTTGATATTTTGGGATTTTAAAATACGCCAATGTTTTAATATCCATATTGGAGTCCCACTCCATTTTAGGTATTTTAAAAGTTTCCAACTGATGTGGTTTTAATTTTCATTATGGCTTATAGGGGTTAAAAATTCCTTACCTAAATACTTCTTTATATAATATGTCAATATACTCGTACATATGTATGTCAATATTTTGGCATGGTGTCCATTAAAAGGTCCCGCCCATTTCAAGTAGATTTAGATATAACTAAAAGTTATTTTCACTTATTCTATTTATAGAATAATATATGACTTTTGAAAGTACCTATTTCTCTTTCACTAATTGTCTGAAGAGAATCACGATCAATATCCTCGCTATGATCCTTTTTTGGACACTTCTCTCTCTTGTATTCATATTTCATTTTTTTGTGGCTTTTGCATGAGCAATTCAATATCCGTATGATAAATAGTCGTTCGTGATTCGAGTCAATTGTTATTCGTTCACATTTTCATGCCATAAAAGTGTATTTCAATTACTACTTAACAACGTGATTGGCAATCGTCGGACTCGTCATCATCATCTCCATTATTGTTGTTGTGGTAGCTGTATCGTATCGTTTATCTTGAGCACAACAACAACATTTTGTGTTGATTGACTGAGTGGCCATTAACATCCATCACGGACTTATGGTCTTTGTTCCATAATCTCTTCTCGAAGAAAGAGATTTTCTTTCTTTGCCTTAGTTTTGCAATCAATGGCAGACTCCTTCGTTTGTCGTCGTTGTTGTTGCTGTTCATCATGACCAACTCAAAGTCAAGTGTTTGGTCTTCTTTCTTGACTTCTTTCTACGGTTTACAATTTTTTTTCTCCTCCTGCTAAATACCTCTGACGTGGACACAATGCCAAGACAATAAATGCACTTTGAAATGATAAATTGTCTCCATTCTCTCGTAAGAAATTACAGATTGGTCCAGTCCACTTTGTGGTAGCGGTAGTCTGAGCTGATGTTGATTGTAAATAAATGTTGACGTTTTGGGTTATGACAACCAAGACTGGGGTAGAAAATTGTTCAGATGCTTTATGATGGCAACGAAGTGACGTTGACTTTGCGAAGAGGTAAAACAACGTCATGAAAACATATTGTTTGAAGTGTGTTCTTTTTTGTTCACTCTGTCACATAAATTAAATTGTCGTATGTGTTAGGAAAAAAGAACGAACGGTTAATACACCGAAAGAAAAACATTTGTTGGAATTATGGCTAGATAAAGTTCTAACACATTGAAAATCTGAAGAAATAATGTGGGAGGCTTGAAAATTCGTATGCCTTTCCAAGGCAGGAATATAGTTGACATAAGTGTATCCTTCCACTGAAGATTGTCTACAAGGTTTAGAAATTCTTATGAATATATCAGAATGTAAAATATAAAATGTACAATGATAACTGCAGCATCTATAAATACAATTTTTCAGTAAGCCGAAGATGGGCTGCACAAGAACTGAAGAAACTGCGCTACACCCCCATCAATGTCAATGGTGGTAAGATATGAATATTTAAACCAATTCTTATACTACAGAGGTCGGGTGTAGTGAGATTGCTCTTCGGGCGAGTTATTTCCGAGATAGGAAGGCTGCAGTCTGGAGGGATGTGCAAGAAGTCTGGAGGGATATGCAGCGTGGCTGTCCATGTATATTTAACCTAATGATGGATCCTCTGCCTCCTTCAAGGTTTGTGTGTATTCGGACGATATGCTCACCATAATTAAAGGGGATAGGCGTCTTGAACTGGAAAATCATGGTGTGAAAGCTATGCAGATTGTACAGGCCTAGAGCGGCCGAGTTTGAGTGGAGGTGGCAACCAAGAAGACGGTGCTGATGTTGCTTAAAGGTAGGTTGGCACGCAGCCATCCTCCCTTCATTTGTGCAGGTGATCGTGGCACGAGGTATTCGAGTACCGTTCAGTATCTCGGAATAACGGTGTCCTAGCGGTTGATTTTCCTTCATCACTTCGATCGGTTGATAGAGAAGCTGATAACGGTCGTTGGAACCATCAACATGGTTTTGCGCACCGATTGGGCCTCGAGTAGACGTACTGTGCGTGTTATATATGTGCGCTATCTGTAGCCTAGGCAACTTATTGTGCACCTATATGGTACAGAACTGTCTTAGGGCATAACAAGCTCCTTTCGAGTAATGTTAGCATGTTTGCCATTGTTTCCACATAGGCCTTTCGAGTGCCGCTTGATCTTGAGGTGAGATGTAGGGCTGTCATGTATAAGCTTAAGCGTGGCTTGCTTGGTTCAGGGCTTCTGATCTGGTGGATGGGAATAGTAGGCGGTACAGCGCGATCCTTCGGGAGTGTGTTGTCGATAGGTGGACGTACAGTGACAAAGTGAGGGTGACGTACATTCGTGACGCAACGTTCGTAATGGACGGGCCAGACTTTCGCTTCGGCATAAGTACAGATTTTTACTGACGGGGCAATGTTCTCTCAATGCATTTCTGCCTTTGCCTTTCCGGAATGCTGTTACTATAAAGACATTAGCCATTTAGCAAATATGGGTATATCGAATGGAGTGATGGGGTGGTATTTCAGTAGGGTTCTTGAAGACCATCGGAACCTTAGTTGTAGTAAGTATTTTTGTTCGTGAAGCATTTAGGAAAAGGACAGTACTTAGTGGAGGTGGTCCTCGGGCGTAGCTCCCTTGCAGGTGGGCTCGGTCGGGTGCACCGGGTAGCGGTGAGTGTTGGTGCAGTTGTTGGCGAGGAGTGAGCTGGCTGACAGTGGCTGTTGCAACGTAGGCTGTTTCATGGTTCCACTAGTTTTCTCGTTGTGTTGTCCGTTGTCGCGGTCATTTGGGCCCTTCGTGCAGCTCGTGAAGACAGCATGTTAATTGTTTCTGTTCCATGTACTTGTTCATCGTTGTTGCTGTAAGTGACAGTGTTCTGCTTGCCACTGGACCAAGTTCAAATGTCTTTAAGTTCTGCCGAGCCGAACCTTTTATGCCCATAGTCTATGCGGATATATATCCTTTGGTAATGAGGATATATACATTTTGCTATGGCGAAAATGTGCCTCATCGAAATATTCAAATTATTAATGTCCGTCCGTCAGTCTGGCCGGCTGGTATGCGCTATTACTCTCGAAGGGAGTAACCGATTTCATTCAAACTTTGCACATCGCAATATGTTTTTAAAACGTAGGACAAGTTCGAAAATGGAGGATATCGGTTTACGCCTTCTGGTACTACTCCCTCAAAATGGTAAAAATTGTGAAAACATTTAATTTTAAAATATCATGCGACGGTTTGAACTAAACTTCGTACGATTTGAACTAAACTTCGTACAACTTATTATCTTTACCAAGCCTAGATGAAGTCCGAAAATGGGACCCATCGGTCCACTCCTTCTGGCACCACCTCCACAAATGGTCAACATTTTCAATATTTATAAATCCAATATCAGGCGATTTGAATGTCCGATTTGAACCAAACAATGCACAACATATTATCTATCCTATGGCTCGACCAAGTTCAAAGATGGGACCCCTCAGTCCCCTCAGATCAAACGGACCCCTCAGATCAAACGGACCATAGTCCCGAGAAGTTTATAGTATATCGAAGAGGAGTGGTTGAACTTTAAATTAATGCCAATTATATTGATGTATGTGAACCGATTTGGGAATTTTACTTAAATACTTACAGGTGTCTACGTGGTGGTTCCGGATGATGTTCCGCTGATAAACGAATTTTACGTAACTCTCATGTGTTATGAACTATCTAGCGTC
>NW_026879525.1:0-27605 GCF_032173495.1 Musca vetustissima | reverse complement strand
TCATTGTCTTGTCTTTATTGTCTGTTGGCAAAAGGGGACGAATATGGTTTATTTATTTAGGTTGAAAAAAGGAAAAAATTGAAGTAAATTTGGGTGAAAAAAATTAGAAAATTGTGATGTTATTATTTTGAAGGCCTCACGAAAAAACAAATTCGGCACAAAACGTGTTTATTAGTTTTATGAGGGGATTGTTGAGTTCAAAAAACAATACAATTTGTATCAATTTAAAGGCCATAAGGTAAGCTCGAAAATTTATTTAAAAAAACCACGCCTTATGACCTTCCAAGAGGCTCTAAAATTTATTTAAAAAAAAACACGCCTTATGGCCTTCCAAGAGGCTCTAAAATTTATTTAAAAAATCCACGCCTTATGGCCTTCCAAGAGGCTCTAAAATTTATTTAAAAAATCCACGCCTTATGGCCTTCCAAGAGGCTCTAAAATTTATTTAAAAAATCCACGCCTTATGGCCTTATGGGAGGCTCTAAAATTTATTTAAAAAATCCACGCCTTATGGCCTTATGGGAGGCTCTAAAATTTATTTAAAACCCATGCCTTATGGCCTTATGGGAGCTCAGGTAGTGGCGATCGGTATACTTAAAGGTCTAGGATCAATATTTCGCGGCGTTACAAACTCTTGGAGCAGCACAAAGCTATACTACCCTGACAAAATAGTTGTGTAGGGTATAAAAAATAAAATGATCACCATATATTAGACAATATTTAAAATATGACAGTGCAGTCTTGATATATGGTTTTCATAACCTGATTTTGAATACACAATTGCAATGTTAAACATTTTGTCAAGCTCTGATTATTTTCTCAAATATAAAGAAGTTGTATGGTTCATTATTTTCCACAACTAAAATCTATGTTTAGCTGAAATTACAATGGGTATAGATATATAGATATATCTATGTTTTCGTCCGATTTAATGTAAATTGTGCACTAATAACCCAAAGTTTGGCCGACCGGCACACAATTTTGTACAATGTACTGAAGCTACTATAACCTTTTGTGTGTCAAGTTTTCTTGAAATTGGTTCAGATTTACATATAGCTCCCATTTACCATAGCTCCATAGCTAGGCTGATTGACCAAACGTACTGGAATAATTAAAAATAATCTCAGGCAATTTTTTTCTTGAAATATGTTCAGATTTAGATATAGCATAGCTTCGATATATAATATCTACCTATTCATGTCAATTGAACACCAAATAATCAATGGGTGCCTAATTGATATTACATATTAAACGGTGAAGCATACTAAATAGCGTGTGTAAAGTTTGCTTTAACTCTATTTACAATGTATGGAATAGATTGCAGAATGGCATGTGTTGGAATTTATGTTAGTTGGCTTACTTATAGATAAATATGGCATATTTAAGTTCCTTCAATTGCATGTCAATGTTGCTTCGAAAAGACGACATATGTAGAATATCCCAAAGTGGTGAAGGGTATCATATAGTCGGCCCAGCCTGACTTCTCTGTCCTTGTTCTTACTGTTTTTTTTATTTTTTTAAGCCGAAAATTATTTTATTTAAATTAAAAAAATCGAAGTCGGGTAATGTGTACCCCTATAAAAAAACGGGACATTTTCATGGGGACTAGTTCGAAACATTAACATTAATCCATATATTTTGGTACTCATTTATACCCAAGATTGAAATAAATAGAAATTTATCGCTGAAAAACCACAGCCTGTTTACTTACTAGTACATATTAGCTGAACAGATTACCCGCCAAGTTATTTATTTCGCTGTTTTTAGTTAGTTTTAAATATAATGCAATAACATTTTTATAGACAGATTATAGACATTTTTTCTTATCCCCAAAATTTTTGCTTGCACCAAACAAAAATTTGATCGCGAACGGATTCGGAGTAATGTCATTTTTCTCTATATATGTACCAAAAATCGTTGATGTAGTACGAAAACCAAAACGCCGATTTTTTGAAAATGAAATATTAAACAAGTGAAAAAGCGTTAAGTTCGGCCGGGCCGAACTTTCGATTCCCTCCACTACTTACAGGTACTTGAAATAAAAATATAGGGAACATACCAAAAGGTGTACCTATACCAACATTTCTACAAACCGATTATGGTTCTAAATATTGGTCCTAGATCCATGTTTCTTTGGACCAAAATTTGTTTTAAAAATTTTGATTTCATAAAGTTTGAACATATCGGTCCAATCCTTCTGGTACCTCCCACACAGCGGCTAGGCCTAAATGCGGGTTACAGTTCATATATATATGAATATACATAAGGTTAAATATCGAACCTTATGTTCTACAACAAAGTCTTAGAACCAAACCCAAACACGGAACAAATCATTTAACTATTTTAGTATAAAAAGGTGGTTATATGGGGACTAATATTAAAAATTTTTGGTAGGGAGATTTGTTACCATATACGACTACAAAATACCAAATTATGGTTGAATTCGGTTGAAAACACGCTCAAAGATCCAAAAAATACAGGAAATTGGGGGTACCCTTATATGGGGGAAATCTGTGGAGAGATTTGGTACCTATTAAGAACTCAAAATAATAAATTGCAGCCAATTCAATTAGGAGGTACCGTTATATGGGGGCTACCAGAAAAAGTGGACCAATATTTATAATTTTTTGTGGAGACAGACGGACGGACATGGCTAGATCGTCTTAGAAATATACCCTGATCAAGAATATATATATATATATATATATACTTTATAGGGTCGGAAATGAATATTTCGATGAGTTACAAACGGAATGACAAAATTAATATACCCTCCATACTATGGTGGAGGGTATAAACAAATTGACAATATCACAATCGAACAGGATTTACGGCGCATCAGTTATATAAAATCCATACCATACCCGCTAGGCTCTTCGTAGGCTCTTCGTTGCACCATTTACATAAAGTCGCAAAAAAATATAAATTGGAGCTATATCTAAATCTAAACCGAGCTATATCTAAATTTCGTGTAAATCGAACAAACATAAGAAATTCGGTACACCATTTTATGTATATATAAAGGTTTTTTTATGTATAAAATGTTTGCTTAAATCGAACAAATATGGGGAGCATAAATTTACATAAGGTGGGACGAAAATATATATGGTAGCTATATCTAAATCTTAACTGATTTCAACAAAATTTCGACACACATCAATCAGACCTAATTCAGTACGCTGTGCAAAATTTTGTCTCGGACCCACCTTGAGAGTTTGGGCACAATTTACATAAAATCGGACTAAAATATATATGGGTGCTATATATAAATTTGAATCGATTTTAACCAATTTCAATAGTGTTCGTCCTTGGGTCAAATAAAAGACCTGTGCCAAATTTCATCCAGATTGTTGGCTCGAATTTGATTTTTAAGGTCCACACGGTTAACACCCCTCTTTCTACTAAACATGTTCAATAGTGATTCACTTTTTAAGGAGTATAACGCTACACGTGCTTCAAGCAAATTAGCTGTAACTTTATATTAAGTTTTTTGACGGATTTAACCGATTTATCATATTCTTATTGGGTGTCAAATCGTGTTACCCAAAATTATAAAGGTTTGGTATTGGTATTGCTAGGTGACCATATGTCCTCTTTTTTAGAGAACAACTGGCTGTCATCTATAACATGAATATTCTGGAAATGTCATCTATTTCTATAATTTGTCATTTGTAGTTATACATATGTTTAAATCCTTAATCAATATTTATGCGGAAGTGTCTTGCAGCGCTTGTACTGTTCCAAATTCCGTGTTTTTGGTAGGCCAGTTCCAGCCATATGTCCCAATCGACTAAAGGAATATGGAATGGACTCCAAGTGAAGCAGGGTATAATGACGTTTTTACTTGCTCCGGATCCACTGGCAGGTTCTCCAATGCTCCTTGCTCATCTTTAAGATATACAATTCGTAACATATCATGAATTTATAAAAGTCAATGATTTGAAAGCGTTGTTCGTTTGAAAGACAATTCATGGTTAACTTATAGATCGAAATAAAAATGTTGGTTTCTTAATCCCTTATTACACTTACCTTTATTCCTTTGTTATACAAATCATTCTATGGGTTATATACTACCCGGAAGCCTGAAACTAAAATGATACAATATGTTAAAATTAATATTAATAAAATTATATCACATGGATATATGCTTATATAAGATTTTAAATTAGGGCTTTTGTCAATGATGTTTCTTTATCAAAGAATATCAAAAAATAAATCCTTCCAGTTGTGTGCTTTTAAATACACTATCATCATATTTATCTATGAGATTATACCTTCAATTGCCAAAAGTAATAAAATATATGTCCATTAATATTTTTTTTGGGTCCATCATTTTGTTATTCTGACACAAATCTATAAATATTCACGCTCTGCTCTTTTTGATCTGTGACATGTGAAAACTCATCTATCGAATATTATCATTTCAAGTTGTAAAATATAATCGCAAACATATGAGAGTACATGCCACAACAGTAAGCAAAATATCAAGTGATAAAAGTCAGTCAAGTCAGCAGAATACATCGTTTTCTACTTGTTCGCCAATTGTTGCAAACATGACATGAGCAACACAACAGCAACAATAACATCATCTTACAAGTGTGAAAGTAAGTGCATCGCTGTAAGTAGTACTTGATTGCACTTACTTTACACACACCGACACACACATACATACACTCGCGAACATAGTGTAATAAGCCATGTTGCATTATGGCTTATTCATCGTTACATTGCACTTGGGTATTGCCAAGCATATTGAACATCGACAACAGCATGCAGCAGCAAATACAGAAAAAAATGCGAGTTCACAAAAAACAGACATGTTTACAAGGCGAAAAGTCATAAGATCTCTACCGATTGATTGGAAAATCGGTAGGGGACACTGGATGACAGAGTTTGACATGTGATTATCGTGATTGCATCATGGATTGAGCGGAAATATTTATGTTGTAAACAAACAAAAGAATGACTACGACATATTTTCAGTTCCAGGGTGGGACGTTGCTTTTTTTAATAAAATGATATTTTGCTTTTGAGTTGCTTTGTCAGGTTTTTTGTTGCAGCTGAATTGAAATTTCGGGTTGTAGAATGACTTAGAATATTTTTTCAAGGACCATTAGAGCAGTAGGCGTTGATTTTTAAAGAATATTTGTCCAAGGACCATTACAAGGCGTGGATTATTTAAAGAATATTTTTTCAAGGACCATTACAAGGCGTGGATTATTTAAAGAATATTTTTTTCAAGGACCATTGCAAGGCGTGGAATTTTTAAAGAATTTTTTTTTTCAAGGACCATTACAAGGCGTGGATTATTTAAAGAATATTTTTATACCCTTCACCACAAAGTGGTACAGGTTATTATGTCTTTGCGCATATTGTTGTAACAGGCAAAAGGAAATGAGATGGACACATGATTCCTTTTGAGAATAGGCCTACGATCACTTTTTAAGTCGATTTATGCATGTCCGTCCGGCTGTTCATGTTAAATTGTAAACAAAGTACAGGTCGCATTTATTATACGAATTGGATAAAATTTGTCACAGCTCATCTATTTGGCTCAAGGACAAACCCTATTGAAATTGGGAAAAATCGGTTCAGATTTGGATATAGATCCCACATATATTTTCGTCCGGTTTAAGGTAAATGGTGCACCAAAGTACCTATATATCTTTCCATTTGCATGAAATTTGGCATAGCGTACTGAATTAAGTATTGAACAATGCGTGCTAAATGTCG
Source organism: Musca vetustissima (assembly GCF_032173495.1). Lineage (NCBI taxonomy): Eukaryota > Metazoa > Arthropoda > Insecta > Diptera > Muscidae > Musca > Musca vetustissima. The sequence goes on along the minus strand of NW_026879525.1, from coordinate 21,872 downwards.
TGCAAACCGGTTCAGATTTAGATATAGCTCCCATATATATTTTCGTCCGATTTTAGGTCAATGGAGCATCAAAGTCCCTATATATCCTTCGATTTGTACGAAATTTGGCACAGCGTAATGAATTAGGTGTAAAATGATGTGTGTTAAGTTTCCTGAAAATCTGTTCAGATTTAGATATAGCTTCCATATATATTTTCGTCCGATTTTATGTAAACGGTGCACCAAAGTCCCTATATATCCTTCGATTTGTACGAAATTAGGCATAGCTTACTGAATTGAGTCTAGAATGATGTGTAGTAAGCTTCAGGATAAATTTATCAGATTTTGATAGAGCTCCCACATATGCATAATGTATTCGTCCGATTTTACATAAATGGTGCACCGAACTCATAATGTTTGTCCTATTATCACTAAATTTTGCACAACGTATCAAATTTAGACTTGACTGACGTTATTGCGTCTTGAGGAAATTGGTGTTTATGCAGCTATAGCTCCCATATGTATTTCGAAAGGGTGCCTGATTGAAATTTGTCCCATGCAGATGACTCTTAATCTGCCCGAAGGAAATGAAATTCATCATAGGTTTCAGAAAGACATGAGTATGTTCCTTCGAGGTAACATTGACATGCATTTGTAGGGATACATACCCAAAGTGGTGAAGGGTATCGTATAGTCGACCCAGTCCGACTTTAATACTTTCCTTAAAGGTTTCAATATTGTTTAGTTTGCGGAATAACATATGTATGTCAATTTTCACTCAAAATTTGTATATAAAAGATATTTTTCCCCATAACATATATACTAACTTCTTGTGCTGGTATACTCTTTAAATGTTGGCCATAAACAATGCTTCGAGATGTTGCAAGCTCCTGATAAATATTAAATTAAGGCAATTCAATAAATCCTACTATTATGTTCCCTTTCTCTTAATGAATGGTACTTTTAATCTCCCCAAATACCACATCCCCCCATCGCTGTTACTATTAGATAAATTGTCGAAAGGTTTATAATTTCACCTGCTCATAACGCTTCCACACATTAAAAATGATGCATGAAATAAAACAAAGGATAAAACATTTAATAAGCTTAACAGTTTTATTATTACACCAATTAACTTTACAAATTATAACGCTACTAGAACACAAGTACTAACCCAAACTATAATATCCCATCACATTAGCCCAAAAAAAATGGGAAACCGGTAAATTAATTTAATAAACAACACCATGAATGAGTGAATGAACCAACCTGCCATTCTCCAACCAACGGACAAACGAACGGATAAATGAATGAATGCGGTAAAATTATGAAATTATATGCCAGCAGGTACATCAAAAGTCAACACTCTTTGCCACAATACTAACTACAAATTCCGGAATGATAATAGGCAACAATGTATAGTACCAGACCGTAACGTACCACTGCCACCGTGGCAAGGTACAAGTAAGTGTACGTAAACGTTAACCTACTTTAACATCCTCTCCTGAAATTAATCACTTTTATGATTGCGATGACTGACTTGGCCGAATGGTAATGGTGATGTTGATGGTGACTGTGACCACGACACGATAAAAATTGTTACCATTTCCAATGCCACACCAGGTGTGCCCACAACCAAAAATTATTATGAAGTTTGTTTGTATGTATGTGTGTGTGTCTAAATAACAGTTAAATGAACGACCACGACGACAATAATGATTAGGATGCCCGGTTTGTGGTGGTGTCGTCGTTGTCCCTATCGTTGGCCGTTCGTGCAATAAAATATTTTCGTTTTATGTGTGGAAAATTGTGTAATTGTTACAAACTCATAAAATTGTCCAGATATTCGTCTAGTCCATTCCACTCTACTCTACGTACATTATAAAGTACATAAAATATATGGCAGTACATCCGTGGTGTTGAGAGTATTCCTCGGTGGAAATGGCAAATATAATGACCGCCATTATTCACTTAAAACACGACACAAATATTCATAATAAAGTTATTTCGATGGCCCAAAGAAAATGACCACCTAATGGAATGTTGGTGAAGAGTGGTGGATAGACAGCGGGAAATGTTAAACATTTAATTTTGACATTTGTTTTTTGTTTCATGCTGAGGTTAATAAATCAAAGGCAACCAACACGAAATAGGAAGTAAAATATAGACTTCTAGTAGATGTAAATAAATCTTCTTTTAAAGTCAACAAGGAATCAGACCGACTTTTGAAAACTGACTATTAGAACCTACAGTAACACATGGTTATCCATTACGTGGTTTCAAAAGTAAGCGTAAACCAGTAAGGAAAATTCAAAATTCGGACGGAGCCGACTATATGTTAACCTTCACCTATTTTAACATATAAAAGACATGCTCTCACGATCCTTTATGTAAATTATTGTTGGATATATTGCCGATATATACCTTCTTTAAAATTTTTGACCGTATATGTACAATAACCTTACTTACTTACTTAGCTGGCTTGTGACAGAACTTTTGTTCCATAAGCCGAGCTTAGAAAATATTTCCAGGCGCGTCGGTGTTTTGCGCAGTTTTTCCAATTTGAAAGACCATTTTCGGTAATTTTGTCTTCGACTTGATCTTTCCATCGTATTCGTGGCCTTCCCCTTCTGCCTGAACCATCAGCTGCTTCGCTTTTATATGCCTTCTGGGCTGAGGCATCTTCATCCATTCTCACAACATGACCTAGCCAACGTAGTCGCTGCAGCTCAATACGTCTAATAATGTCGATGTCCGAGAATAGCTGGTACAACTCATGGTTCATTCGACGGCGATATTCACCGTCAATGCAGATTGGCGCATAGATCTTTCGGAGAAATTTTCTCTGAAACACTCCAAAAGCTGTCTCATCTGCTTGCGTAAGTACCCATGACTTCTGATTCATATAATAACACGGGTAGTATCAGCGTCTTGTAAAGTGTGAGTTTGGTCTGGCGGGAGGTGGCTTTGCTTTTGAGTTGTTTTCTCAGACCATAGTAGCATCGGTTGGCCATCACTATCATTTCTCGAATTTCTAAAATGATGTCATTCTTTGACTACCTCGAAGCTGTAGTTCTCCGGTTTCACAGTTGGTCCGAGTCTTCTGGGCGTCTTGCGATACCACGTATAACAACCTTTCGATAGAATAAACGTAGAATCTTTGGGGGACCAATGACATTAAATCGGACAAAATGAAATTTATGCATGTCATTCTGAAATCAATGCAAAATTCCATGTCAATTGGGCAGAGTTGGAGTCGTTGCTGTACTATTTGTATGAAATCAAAAATTATGTATAAGAGGTATATTTAATTATGGTTTTATTTGATGAAAAATTAATAAAACTACACCGAGTGAGAAATGTACTTCATCGCTAAAGAAGATGTTGTAAGAAAAAATCGTCGTCCAGTTTCACCAGAGCTGGACTTTATATGGATGTTGGTGTATATATGAATGAACTCTTCAGTTGCTCTTCAAATATCTTCACAATTTTGAGAATTGCTTCCGTAGTTGGACTATTATGTAGACCATAATCTACTCTTAAAGCGCGATATGTGGTGTGCAAAATCACCACCTCAGCCTTATGGAAATATTGGTTTTAGAACCCATGCTCTTTTGAACCAAATCCGCTTCAGAAAGTTTGAGAACATAATTTATGAAAACATACGTAGGAGGCTTGTGGCATAACATATGTTTATACCTTATATAATTTCGATATAGCTCTTAAAAACGCTTACCATTGCCTGCTCGTAAGCCATATATTGGAATTGTTTTCTCTTGCTTGTCCAACCAGGGAAATTGACAGAAAAAATAATCGTGTTCGAATGTACCTTACAAAAAGCGCATAGTAAATCATGTGTGTAGTTTTACCAGTCACTGCAACTTTCTGCTATATAGATCCTTCCTGCCTGGTACTTCCCCCATAAAGTGTCACATTTTGGACAATTTTAAATTTAATATAAATTCCCACTTTGACACTAGACTGTAATTCAGTATACCTCCACAGACCTTAGGCTGAGGATATATATATATATATATCTGTTGCCATAACGGAATGATAACAACACCAACATGGACATGAGCAGTCTCGGGGGAACTAAAAGGAATTTTTAATATAGTGCCTATGTCAATACATAGACATAAAATAAAAATTGTCTGCTAGGATTTGTTCATCTATGTACACTTTTTAAACGTAGGTTCATTTTTCAACAAAAATATTATCCCAGAACTTTATACAATTAGAAATTATAAATGGGATGTGCGGTAAATTTTATAGAATTGCAGAAACAGGTATTATACCAATATACAGTCTTCTTAGATATTTGCACCCTCATGACTGATTAGTGGTCAACAGTTCCTACTTCTTACCCTGAAATATTTTCCGAAACATGTTTTCCAGGGATAAACAATTTTACACCGAGAAGTTTTGGTTGATTTGCACCGATAAATATTGACTCATCTTTATCAAAACAGCCATTCCATTAACGTTCGGCTTATAACTGTGACCTATAAAGCGACTTGAAAAAACACTCTCAAAACAAGTTAAAACGATGTAAAGTTCGGCCTGACCGAGCTTTTATACCCTCCACCATGAGGGTAGCATTCAAAATATGTGTATATGTGCTCCTAGGAGAAAACATATATTATAACAGGACCTTGAATGTACCGGAAAATACTATTACTTAAAAGGGAGCTAGTGTTTTATGGGGCTATATCAAAAAGGGGGATCGATATTGATCAAAATATCATAGTACAGCCAATTCGGTTAAAGAATGTGTCCAAAACCCCCTAAATACCGAATATTTGGTGCTACCATTGTGTGGGGGCTACCTTGAAACTTGGATTAATATTAATAGGTTTTGGTACGGACATATGCTATACAATAAGAACCCAAAATACAAAATCCCTAAAATATCAAATATTGGAGTACAACAAAACGTGAACCGATATATCCCATTTGATCTATCTTAAATACTACATTCTCTATCGTGATTTCAACCGACACACCGACATAAATCGACATAGAATTTTATTCTGATTAAGAATCTATATACATGGTGGGGTCTCCGGTGAATATTTCGATGTGTTGCAAACGGCATGACATATTTAATATACACTCCAACTTATGGTGGAGGGTATAAAAAACGAAAAATATAGGCGTCGTCTTTAACCATAACTGCAGCTTCATGAAAAATTTCACAACTTTCAGCTAAAAATTTAAGATCACTTCTGTGATAAATATTTGCGTATATACACATCCGAGTACATTCACAAATATTATTGATAACAATTTCAAGATCATCCCAACTTCTTGGATATACAATGAACTTCTCCAGTCTATTTACCAAATATTGACCGATCATCTGAAAACAGCGATGCTTATTCCATGGTCAGATCTACTTCTCAATGTAATATTGTTATCTCTAAATATCTCTAAATACCAAAGTGATAATTTTGGTCCTGCATGCAATATTTCGTAACGATTGATCCATTACTGTGGCGTCTACTGTAGATACAAATTATGATAGATTCACCTTTCCCATTTTTTGTTTTCCATACTTTCTATGTGTTTACAAAGAATTCCATACGGAAATTAAAAAGTGGCGACGAAAAAATGAGGTTTTGGCTATTAAAACCTGTTTCTGAAACAACATGCCGTGAGATTTTTGGCCAGTGGAGAAGTTGCTACTTTTGGGACGAATTGTGAGAGCTAACATTGCTGGGGTGCACATTGATTCTTCTCTCATTCGTTTTTAAACTTTCTTCGTGAATTGTAGTGTATCACTGCCAACAAGCGGAAAAGTAGCGACGCGATCATTTGCTTCAAAGTGCTTCTTCCACGAACTACTTTCAGTGATTTTAGATCTTTTCGATCGACTTCTGTTGATTCGGTATCATATGTTTTAATTCATAATTCGACATCTGTGAGAATATTAATATCATATTTAAAAGCATTGCCAATTTGGCGCAATTGTCAAATTGTGCGGGATCCGACGAAAACAAATCGATTTTTGAGGCCAGGCATTCCAATGTCGAACTTATGCTGGTTGAAGTGCAATAATGCCCCTTTTTCACGAACTTGCATTATTAGTCGAACCACCGCACCACTGCCTTCTTTTAGGCGACCTTCATCTTTGAACGAGTTTTTCACAGTGCTGCAGATGTTTTTTCATCTTTACGTGTTACATTTTCCATATATTCAATACATTATACATATTTCACTGGTGTTTTAGATATCAAATTCATATAGTTCTTCTATATGAAAATGTACTTGGAGTTGGAAAGGACTTTCAATGGACTCCCCGTCAATTAAAAGTGTTTCACGCTATCATCAAAAGCTTTGAAGATTTACCCTCAAATTAACCCCATCCGTTGTCAAGTGACATTTTTGAATTAACCTTTTTTCACCACCCTCAAACATTAACTAATTTTAAGTTTTTTGTTTTTACTTTAACAACTTTTAAACTGATATTATTCAATAGTTTCCCCTTTTATAATTTATAATTATTTTTTTCTTGTTGTCTTCTTTGTTAGTTTTTGTGTAGTGTTCTGGTGGTGTTGCACTCTATCTCTCTCGACTATTTAACAATTCATAAATCATTTTTGTAGATTGTATTTTCATACAGCTCTGGTGGTCTTCAATGGATATCAATTACGATGTCACCCCCTGTTTTCGTTTCTTTATTTTTTTCTGGTGCACAATCATATTTCATCAACTCGTCAAATGACATTGAGGGGAAAATGAAGAAGATAAAGAAATTTGCAAGTTTCTCCACAAGTTTGTGAGTGAGTGTGTGTATGTGTGTGAGTCTGTGCTTGTGGGTCTTTGTACGGAGCTGCCAGAAAGGACAAACTTTGTGTTCGGAATACTCCTTCATTGTCGGAGCACAGCTGTCATCTCGTGTGCTTTTGTATGTGCTATTTATAAATAATAAAATGTCATAGGAAACTAGGGTATTAAACCTCAAAAACTCATAAACATTTTTAGCCACTGAAATGCATACAATTTTTAATCCGTTTCATATCCATCCGTATAATCAAAGATACACTCGAAGATAGCACAGAAGGACGACAGCAAATAATTTGTGATGGCTGGAGAATATTTTTAAAAAGGGGTTATCACATTAGAACATTAAATGTTCTAAAAATTTAGAAATGTAATTATGAGATTATAATTATTTCAGAATATATTTTAAGTCAAGTTTGCATATTTTAATTATTATATCAAACTTTAATATCCTTGTGTAGTCACCCTATGACCTTTGACCATTTCTATTTGTATAAATTATACTTTGCACAATTCCTCCCAAGCTAAGCTAACCAATGACAGAACGACAGACGACTGAAGTAGAAATGAGTTTTGATACATGTTGCACATTCCTACAGACTGATATAGACATACCAAATTCGTACATATAGATACTACACCAGTCAGAAGTTATGACTGACTTATAGTTGAACATAAAACGGTCTCATTCTGTCCCCCAAAAATATACTCATTTATCTTCATAAATCGTTGCAGTTTTTCGGGTTTGCTATGAAAGTCGCTGATGCTGAACAATCTACAATGTTTGGTCATTGAAGAAGAATCCGATTATATTAATAGGTAAAAGTGTAGGTCCTATTGAGTTGGGTTATTAAAGATAAAATTTTAATTTATTCATGAGAATATATTTTGTTTTTCCGAACTGAAATAAAACCAATAAGGAAAGTTCAAATGTCGGGCGGGGCCGACTATACATGGGTACATACAAGATATGTTAATATCTACAATATCCTGTAGATAGAACAGACATATAATCTTTGGGGGATCAGTGCGATGGAATCGGGCGAAATTAAATGTGCTATCTAGATAGATATTGGAACCAATTGAGAAAAAAACCCCATACACATACCATTCTGAAATCAATGAACAATTGCATATCAAACGGGCAGACTTGGATTCTTTGGTGTACCTTTTGTATGAAAGCGTGTAAAATTATATATGTTATATATATATATATATATATATAGACACATGGACCTAATTGAGCAAGATTTGCATACACCATTTAATACCCTCACCTAAATTTCGTGTAAATCGAACAAACATAGGCCCTTCGGTGCACCATTTACATAAAATCGAACGAAAATAAATATAAGACCAATATCAAAATCTGAACCGATTTCAACATACCTTATCAAACATCATGTTTTCCTCAATTGCATATGCTATGCAATTTTGTCCCATCGGACAAATATTAGGAGTTTGGTGTATCATTCACAAAAAATCGGAAGAAATTATATATGGGATCTATATCTAAATCTGAACCGAAATAACAAAACTTCGCGGACATCCGTCTGGACTCAATTCAATACTCTGTTCATAATTTTGTCCCAATCGGACAACTATTGGGAATTTGGTGTAAGAAAAAAACGTGAGCGGGAGCAAATCAAGATGTACAGGAGTCAGAATGAAGTCCGGAAATTTTACGACGAGTGAAATACCAAACCAAAGGCTTTGGTGCGGGCACATCCTCCTGTAGAGATGAAGAAGAACACCTGATGACAGATACAGTCAGCGTATTGAGGATCTGGAAAGATAATTTTGAAAATCTTCTCGTATCAAATAGTGGCGGTGAAGAAGATACCCCGCACCACTACGATATGACGGTATAAATTGTATACCACCAAGCCAAGATGAGGTTAGAGTAGCTATTAGTCGCTTGACGAATAATAAAGAAGCAGGTGCCGAACTATTCAAGACTGGGAATCAGATGCTAGACAGGAGCATGCACCAGCTGATTAGTACAATTAGCCTGGAGGAATGTATGCCCTATGTTTGGAACCTCAGCATACTGTGTCCCGTGCACAAAAAAGAAGACAAGACGATATGTGCCAACTATATAGGGTTCACACAAGGAGAGGAGACTTATATTCCTCTTCTTGTGTGAACGACTGAAGCCAATGGTCACTGACATTATTGGACCATACCAATGCGGCTACAGACCTGTAAATCCACCATCGACCAGATTTTGTTCGTCGACACATTTAACCTACATTGGTTCCGCCATAAAGAAAACTAATGACATCAGTTTTGAAATACGTAGAAGGATAGTGTTGGCCAACAGATCCTACTATGGTCTAAGTAAGCAATTCTGACACAAGGTCACCTCTCGCCAGACCAAACTCACACTCTACAAGACGCTAATACTACCCACGCTGTTGTATGGATCTGAAGTATGGATCGCAAGCAGATGAGGCAGCCTTTGAAGCCGCCAAATATATCGAATTTTTACTAACTATATGTCAAGTCCAATTAATGGTGAAAGCCAGAAGGTTTAGTAGCCAGATTATTATATTGGTTCTTTTATATACCCGTGCTTTTCTGGTGGATTTAATCGGGTAATTTTCACATAATCCACAGCTGATAACCGTCTTTGGCCAAACGACCCTTGAGAAGAATAGACCCTCAGTTACATTCGATGATATGAAAATGAAAATGAGAATATTAATCATTTTCATTTTTAAAGTATGCCCTGTCAAAGGAGCACTGGTTTCAGCTGAAGTGTGAGAGCTCTCATTATACCCTACACAACTATGTTGTAAGGGTATTATAGCTTAGTGCAGCCCCAAGAGTTTGTAACGCCGTGAAATATTTGTCCTAGACCCACCTTTAAGTATACCGATCGTCATATCTCGACTAGCTGAGTCGATCTAGACATGCGTGTCCGTCCGTCTGTCCATTATAATTTGTAAGCACGATACAGGTCACAGTTATGGACCAATCTTCACGAAATATTGTACGTGGGATGGGTTCGGCCCAATGAAGACCCCTATTGTTTTTGGTAAAGATCGGTTAATATTTAGGCGATGAAATGGACCAAATACTTAATTTTTGTCGGTTTTTCTGTTCGCTCCAGAGGCCGCAATTATGGCCCACCCATCTCGAATTTTTACAGGGAGAAGGGGATTGAGCTAAAGAATAAGCATGCCTATTTTGACAAAAATTGGTTAATATTAAGCAGATCAAATGGACCCTGAATTTTGTGTGAAAAATGACAAAGTTTGTATTCTATAGCGTATATATTTACTCCTGAAGGACATAGAGCCGAGAAGTTGATAGTATATCCAAATGGAGTTGTTGACCTTTAAATTGATGCCAGTTATATTGTCGTATGTACTCAGATGCGGGAGTTACACATAAATATTTACGGGTGCTTACATATTCAGATATTATTTAGTAACCCATTACCCCATTAGAGGGCGGAAATGCACCGCTGATCGCTTTGAAATGGTCCATGAGGTTCTATGCCTATAATTTTCGGTGATGATCAGATAATAGTATTGGAATGAAGTCTACCGAAAACTTAAATTTTTTGTGTTTTTTTTTTTCAAGGCGATCTACAGGCTACAAATGAATCCTCAACATCACAACATAACCCACCGTAAAGAGGATATGGACAAGTACAGCCCTCGTCTACTGAATATTAGAAATATTTTTTGACATCTAGTCGTTCTAGAGGGTGCAAATACCGCGAAATATTGTCCAAGCTCTGAATATTGAACCACAGAACGTTATATTTTCGTCGAAGTTGTGTAGGGTTTCATATGGTCGGCCCCGTCCGACTATACTGCTCCGCTCACTGGTTTTCATGTTGCCAATGTTTCATTTCCTGTTGTTCGGGTTTCAGTTTTCTCAGAAGACATCTGAACCTAATTGTGGTGTACCACCCAGAATTGACATCCCTATGTTGCCCAACCCGGAGAATGTCTTCATGACTATATTTTTCCATGAAACTGGTGACCATTTGCTTCGATATGCTATTTTCGTTGGATTTGGCACATTTTCAAAGATCCAAACAATCGATAGTTCTTTTGATTCGGGCTCATAGATCCATGACTCATCACCTTTGCGATCCTATAAATGTCTATCAGAAAGACTGAAGAACATACACCAATATCATGGAGTATAACGAGAGTAGATATTGGTCCATTTCCTATTCTAGGAATATGTCATCGCAACGTTTTTAATAATAAGGTATGATATTATATTTCGAGTATTGGAGTAGATTTGGGAAATAATATACAGATATAATCCAACGTTTGACGTTGATAAGTCCGTTGCTTTCCAAATTTAAACATATTTTCCCCTCAAGATACGTTTCTCTTATTCAACATAGCTGATTATTTTTACCCTATATACTTTCGATTCCATTTTAATATGAAAACTTCTCTGCAGTGAACTTGCTTTTAAAATCTTTAGCTTCACAGGACACATGAATTGTATTTTTTTTAATCAATAAATATAAGGACAGGAAATAGTTTATTAGGTCCATATCTGATATATTACGTTCGAAGAATTTCTTAGAACTTAATAAAGCTTTAGTGGCGACTCGATCGGCGAATAAAATATGTGTAATTAATTCCAAATTAAATTACTCTTCAAAATTGTTGTCTATGTGGGTATCCTTATTACAAATTCACAATTATCGTACTATCCATAATAATACAAGTGCCCATATAATACTTCTCACACGTCTCAAACAGCGACTAAAACGGAAAATTTCACTTCCTTTTTTAACGTTGTTTGTGGTTGAAAATGTCGTGATGTCGTTTTGGTGTCATGTCCTTTTGTATTTGTATTGAAGCAAGTAATAAGTATTGCCACGATGATAGTCGACTAAATATTAATGGCAGTGAATGAAGTATGAGAGCACAGCTTGTGTATGCAATGCAAAGCGAGTTAACGAACGGTGGCATGTGGCAGAAGGCAACAGCTATAATGTTAGCCACCTCTTTAGCCAGCCAGCGTAACAGTCAACAATTATCAACATTGCAAAAGTGTTGGTAACACATACAATGTGCCCTTGGCCAAATGACATTTTCTATTTCTTCTATTTGTCTGAACAAGAGAAACGAAGAAAAAAATTATAGTGTAAACCATGTTAAAACATACATCAAATGTGTATGTATGCAAATAGATTATGAAACTGGAAGCATGGAAACAAATTTGAATATTAACAAATGACAAATTTTGAAGGATAAAATTAGAATTATTTTCAGAGATGACAAACAATGCTCTCGAATATCATTAGTTAATGAAATATTTATACTGGAATTAAAGGTGTGAAGGGGTTTCACTGTTTAAATTCTGAACCATGTATTTACTGTGGCTAACATTTAAGTCTTTGTTTTCTCATTTAAAGCAAAGCATTGTACAGTAATATATACCGATTAACACCAATCACTACAAACGCCCTTCTCTGATGAGGTTGTTCCTTTATGTACAACAAACGTTCGATACATAGACGTAACTTCTTTGGGCGTAGTGTGATGTATTTTTCTTTGATGTACTATTTGTATGAAATAGAATACAGTTATCAGTAAGAACTATATGTAAAGCTGGATCGATTTGAACAAAAATTGACGTGTGACAATCGGTACGCTGGTATACTACGACTTGTCCAAGAAATTTTAAATGCCTAACATGTGTTGAATCACCTTTGACTAGATTTTTACTCTGCGCCAGATCCTAGAAAAGACCCACGAAAAACACATCGACACATTTCACCAATTCGTGGACTATAAAGCCAAATTCGGCATCGAGCGGGATCAGCCACCTTTGAACGAATTCAGAAGGTGTCCGTCAGAGTGGGACTGGCAATAAATGGCGAGACGACCAACCTGATGGTATCAACACGCAAGACGTCCAGTAGTCTCGTATCAACTGTGGAACTTGAAAACTACAGCTTCGAAGTAGTGAACGATTTTATATACCTCAGTACCGCCACAAACAAAACTAATAACATCACCTATGAAATACGGAGGAGAATATTGTTGGCCAACAGATGCTTCTATGGTCTGAGTAGCCAGTGCTAAAGCAAGGTCTGGTGAGAGGTGCCAGACCAAACTCACACTCTACAGGACGCTGATATTATCTGTGCTGTTGTATGGATCTGAAGCATGGGTACTCACGCAAGCAGATGAGGCAGCTCTTGGACTGTTTGAGAGAAAAATTCTCGGGAAGATCTATGGGCCGATCTGTGTCGACGGTGAATATCGCCGAATGAACCATGACATCGACATTGTCAGACGTATCGAGCTGCAGCAACTACGTTGGCTAGGCCGTATTGTGAGAATGGATAAAGATGCCCCAGCTCAAAGTAAGTAAGTACATGGGTTGGAATATTTATTTGGGATTATGCTAAAACGTGGAACGATATATCCCATTGCCGATCATCCTAGAAGTAGAAAGGAACGCCAAATTACAGCCTCTAAGGTTGGAAAATTTAGGTAATACCATTAAAATACCGAGAAGGGGGCGACATGGCATATATAAAAACATTGATTAATGATCAATATTTTCTTCAGTGATGTTGATCACTCTCCACGATCTCGGAAGAGCAACTATGTCATTTGGAAAATGAGGCTGAATCTAAAAAACTACCGTAAGTGGAACTGGAACTTTTTATGGAAATTTCAAAATATCGAAAACTAGGCGGTACCGATTTTCTCAATTAGTAAATTATTGAGCCCGAATAAAAACAGAAATCGAACACAAGCCAAATATATGAATATTGCCTGCATCACCTTGCAATATATTGTCGTCCGATTCTTCGGCAAAAATGATAATTTGACAGTTCTGTCTTCCAATTGAAGACTTTGTTTGACTGAGTTTTCGGAGAAATTGGAATTCAAATAACATCGAAAGGCACCAAAAGCTGGAATTTTTGGGTCATCCGCGTGGCAGATCTATCCCAATCGGACTAGAAAAATGTTTCAATAATTGATTCTAATGCATGAACATGTGTATATTTGCTGGAGAATGTTATAGAATATACTAAAGTATTTTTACAACATCGCCTTGTAAATTCGGTTTCGTATATATACAATTGTCTACATGTGTAATATTTTATACTCTGTAAATATGATACCATTTACAACTATGTATTTCAAGATGTTCTATAATAAAGATACATTCAAATGTAATAACTACGTTGTGTGCCCATTATACCTTAGGATATTGAACTTTTATGTTTGAATCCTCTTGAGAGAAAAAATGAAATAAACGAAACATAAATAATGTTTACTAGTAGACACAGATTGCCAACAGCTATTTATTTTCTTTTTTGTAAATACGTAGTAGATATTATTATGACTGCTTTATTATTATTCGAAATTGTATACAAAACTAAATATGATATTACGGTCATTCACATCGTTAGTGCACTGTAGAGGATACCTGTTGTTGAATGTACAATATTGAAATATGCGTACACAAATATATATATATATATTTTTTTAAATCGGGTGTGACAATATCTTTCGGAATGAAATTTGCAAATACATAACTGGAATATGAGCTGTTCAGTAAACACTTCGACTAAAATCATTTTTTGAAAACTAAGATAAACACAGTCTTTACATACATGTCGCGCGGATCGATATGGAATTTTAACATTTGGGTGATGATCAGTTGGTATTTAGGAAATGGAATGGACATAAAGGCTTATTATACCCTACACAACTATGTTGTCAGGGTATTATAGCTTTGTGCAGCCCCAAAAGTTTGTAACGCCGCGACATATTGGTCCTAGACCCACCTTTAAGTATACCGATCGTCATATCTCGACTAGCTGAGTCGATCTAGACATGTGTGTCCGTCCGTCCGTCCGTCTGTCCATTATAATTTGTAAACACGATACAGGCCACGGTTATGGACCAATCTCCACGAAATTTTGCATGTAGGATGGGTTCTGGCCAATGAAGACCCCTATTGTTTTTGGGAAAGATCGGTTAATATTTAGGGGATGAAATGGACCAAATACAACATTTTTGTCGGTTTTTCTGGTCGCCCCAGAGGCCGCAACAATGGTCCGAACATCGTGAAATTTTGCATGGAGAAGCGTATCGGGCCAAAGAATAAGCATGCCTGTTTGGAGAAAGATCGGTCAATAGTTAGCGGGTCAAATGGACCCTGACTTTTGTGTGAAAAATGACAAAATTTGTATTCTATGGCGTAAATATTTACCCCTGAAGGGCATATACCCGAGAAGTTGATATTATATCCAAGAGGAGTGGTTGACCTTTAAATTAAGACCAATTATATTGTTGTATGTGCTCGGATGTGGGAGTTACACCTAAAAATTTACCGGTATCTCCGTATTCGTATATTATTTAGTAACCCATTATCACTCTGGAGAGCGGAACTATAGCGCTGATCGCTTTGAAATGTTCCATGAGGTTCCAGTTATGGTCAAGGACAACGCCCATAATTTTCGGTGATGATCAGATAATAATTTTGGAATGAAGTGGACCGAAAACTTAATTTTTTGTGTTATTTTCGAGGCGATCTATAGACCTCAAATGAAAGCCGAACATCACAACACAACCCACGGTGAAGAGAATCTGGACAATAGCTGTACTGAATACTCGTAATATTCGGAAAATATGTCAGTATGAGGAAGAGGTGCTGTTTACCTCTAATCGGGCAAGATTGTGCAAATATCACGAAATATTGCCCAGTCTTGAAATAAACATCCGCAGAAAATTTGAGTTCCGTGGTAGTTGTGTAGGGTATCGTATGGTCGGCCCCGTCCGACTATACTGCTCCGCTCACTGGTTATTGTATGGTTTCCTAGTCGCTATAGAGGAATCTATTGTAAGCCGAACATTACAAATTGTACATGGATTAGGGATCTGGCCAACAATTTAGAATGGCTGTTTTAAAAATGGTCGGTCAATATATAGAGGATCAACTGAACCAATCAACCGATCAACTGTGTGTAAAATAACAAAATTTGAATCGTATGGCTTAAATGTTCGGAAAATATGTCAGGGTAAAAGAGAGGAGCTGTTGTCCTGTAATCGACTAAGAGGATGTAAATATCGCGCAAAATGAACCAAACTCGAAATATAGATCTGCAGAATATTATATTTCTGTGGTAGTAGTATAGGGTATCATATGGTCGGCCCGTCCGACTATACGGCTCCGCTCACTGGTTGTATAATGTGATTTTAAGAGAATTTCCTAAAAAGTACTGACAGTTGTTTGCAATAAAGTTAAATACACTGGAATTATCCTATATGCCTCAACTTCCAATGTAACGAATAATGAGTGGAGTCATTATGTAGGTTATATATACAAAAGTGGACATATACCAGAAATACGAAATTTCAGCAAATTTTTATGGGAATTTTTGTTAAAGGCGCAAGCTCTTAAAACCCTAAAATGTTGACTAAACTTGATTATTTTGGAGTTGGGAATATCCAAGTGTCTAATATCCGACAAATTCAGAAAAATTATGGTTAATGTTATATAGAAACTATTCCTAAATACAGGTCAATATTACTTATTTCTGGTAGGGCTCATTGGTACTCAATGAGAACAATACATGCCAAATTCCAACCTTTCATTAAAACTCAACCTGCCTGCGATAATTATACCCTTCACCACACAGTGGTACAGGGTATTATGTCTTTTTGCATATGTTTGTAACAGGCAAAAGGAATCGAGAAAAACACATGGTTCCTTTCGAGAATATGCATAGAACCACTTTCTGAGTCGATTTATGTATGTCCGTCCGTCCATGTATTTTTGTGAACAATGTACAGGTCGCATTTATGATCCGATTAGGATGAAATTTGGCACAGTTCACTTATTTGGCCCAAGGACGAACCCTATTGAAATTGGAGAAAATCAGTTCCGATTTAGATATATCTCCCATATATAGTTTCGTCCGATTTGTATACCCCTCACCACACTGTGGTACAGGGTATTATGTATTTGTGCATATGTTTGTAACAGGCAAAAGGAAACGAGATAAACACATGGTTCCTTTTGAGAATATATCACTTTCCGAGTCGATTTATGTATGTCCGTCCGTCCGTCCGTCCCTCTGTCCGTCTGTAGATGTTAAATTGTAAACAAAGTACAGGTCGCAGTTATAATCCGATTTGGATGAAATTTGGCACAAGTCACTTATTTGGCTCAAGGACGACCAAGGAAAAATCGGTTCAGATTTAGATATAGCTCCCATATATATTTTCGTCCGATTTAAGGTAAATGGGGCACCAAAGTCCCTCTATATCTTTCGATTTGCATTAAATTTAGCACAGAATACTGAATAAGGTCCAGAATGATGTGTGCCAAGTTTCGAGAAAATCGGTTCAGATTTAGATATAGCTCCGATATATAGTTTCGTCCGATTTAAGGTAAATGAGGCACCAAAGTCCCTCTATTTCCTTCGATTTGCATGAAATTTGGCAGAGAGTACTGAATTAGGCACAGAGTGATGTGTACCAAGTTTCGAGAAAATCGGTTCAGATTTAGATATAGCTCCCATATATAGTTTCGTCCGATTTAAGGTAAATGGTGCACCAAAGTTCCTATATACCTCTCGATTTGAATGGAACTGCGTACTGAATTAAGTCGTAACACGTAATTTGTCAGAGTGACAAAAACAAATGGTGTATTGACATGCAATTTTTCATTGATTGCAGAACGGTATGTGTATGTTTTTTTTTTCAATTAGTTCAAATATATATCTAGATAGCATATTTAATTTCGCACGATTCCATTTCTATGGTCCTCCAAAGAGGCTATGTCTGTTCTATCTACAGAATATTGTAGATATTAACATGTACCAAAAGTGGTGAAGGGTATCATATAGTCGGCCCCGTCCGACTATTGAGCTTTCCTTACTGGTTTTCAATTTGCTTAGAGGCTAGAGTTATTACAAAACGACATGTCTATATCAACATTATCTTACCCAGCTATATAAAAAACCAGTAAGGAAAGTAGTAAAGTCGGACTGGGCCGACTATATGATACCCTTCTCCACTTTGGGTATATTCTACATATGTATCATAATAGACGTCACCTTTTCAAAGGAACATTGACATGAAATTGAACGTACTTAAGTATGCGATCTTTATCTACAATTAAATCGACTAACATCAATCCCAACACATGCCATTCTGCCACCTATTCTAAATTTTGTAAACAGATTTAAAGCAAAGTATAATATTAATCCATTTTAAAATGTAATATCAATCCATTGATTATTTGGTGCACAATCAACATGAATAGGTCGAAGTTATATATGGAAGCAATGCTATATCTAAATCTGAACCGATTTTAAGGAAACATGCCAGCGGTTAATTTATATTAATTTGGGCCTAGCTATGGGTCTTTAAGCCATCGGCCTAGCTATGGGTCTTTAAATCGGTATATATAGGAGGTATATCTAAATCTGAACAGATTTCACGAAACTTAGCACACATCATTCTGGACCTAATATGGGAGTTATATATGAGAGTTATATCTAAATCTGAACCGATTTTCATGAAAATTAACACACATAATTCTAGACCTATTTCCGTACTCTGTGCCAAATTTCGTGCAAATCGAAAGATATATAGGGACTTTGGTGCTCCATTTACCTTAAATCGGACGAAAATATATATGTGAGCTATATCTAAATCTGAACCGATTTTCACGAAACTTAAAACACATCATTCTGCACTTAACTCAGTACGCTGTGCCAAAATTCGTGCAAATCTAATGATTTTCAGGGACTTTGGCGCTCCATTTACTTAAAATCGGACGAAACAATATATGGGAGCTATATCTAAATCTGAACCGATTTTCACGAAACTTAACACACATCATTCTACACTTAATTCAGTACGCTATGCCAAATTTCGTGCAAATCGAAAGATATATAGGGACTTTGGTGCAACATTTACCTAAAATCGGGCGAAACTATATGGGAGCTATATCTAAATCTGAACCGATTTTCCCGATATTTAGCACAAATCATTGTCGTACGCTGTACCAAAATTCGTGCAAATCTATTGATTTTCAGAGACTTTGGTGCACCATTTACCTAAAATTGGGCGAAACTATATATGGGAGCTATATCTAAATCTGAACCGATTTTAGCACAAATCATTGTCGACTTAATTCAGTTCGCTATGCCAAAATTCGTGCAAATCTAATGATTTTCAGGGACTTTGGTGCACCATTTACTCAAATCGGACGAAAATATATATGAGAGCTATATCTAAATCTGAACCGATTTTCTCCAATTTCAATAGAGTTCGTCCTTGGGCCAAACCAATGGGCTGTGCCAAATTTCATCCAATTCGGATCATAAATGCGACCTTTACTTTGTTCACAAAAATACATGGACGGACGGACGGACGGACAGACAGACGGACAGACAGACGGACATGCATAATTCGACTCAGAATGTGATTTTATGCATATTCTCAAAAGGAACCATGGAACCTTTTGCCTGTTACAAACATATGCACAAAGACATAATACCCTGTACCACAGTGTGGTGAAGGGTATAAAAATTCTTTGAATTCGTGACTTATCTCATTTTGCAAATAACAGTATTGTCTTTACTGAATTAGTTATTTTATTTACGATATTTCAAAACGACTTTATTCTTTTGTTGAAATTCTTGTAGACATAGAGGATAATTCTATAAACTCATCATAAAACTTTATTATGTAATATAATATACTTCTAATCGGGTAAGAGGGTGCAAATATCACGAACTATTGCACAGGCTCGGAATATACATCCGCAGAAAATTTGAGTTCCGTGGTAGTTGTATAGGGTATCGTATGGTCGGACGGGGCCGACCATACGATACCCTACACAACTACCACGGAACTCAAATTTTTTGCGGATGTTTATTCCGAGCCTGGGCAATATTTCGTGATATTTTCCCCCTCTTGCCCGATTAGAAGTAAACAGCACCTCACAGTGACATATTTTCCGAATATTTCGAGTATTCAGTACAGCTATTGTCCAGATTCCAGATTCCTTCGACTTTCATTTGTGGTCTATAGATCGACTCGAAAATAACACAAAAAATTAAGTTTTCGGTCCACTTCATTCCAAAATTATTATCTGATCATCATCGAAAATTATAGGCGTTGTCCTTGACCATAACTGAAACCTCATGGTACATTTCGAAGCGATCAGCGCTATATTTCCGCCCTCCAGTATGGTAATGGGTTACTCAATAATATACGTATACGGAGATACCTGTAAATATTTGGGTGTAACTCCCACATCCGAGCACATACAACTATATAATTGGTATTAATTTAAAGGTCAACCACTCCTCTTGGATATAAAATCATCTTCTCGGGTCTATGTCCATCAGGGACAAATATATACGCTATAGAATACAAATTTTGTCATTTTTCACACAAAAGTCAGGGTCAATTTGACCCGCTAAATATTGACCGATCTTTATCAAAACATGCATGCTTATTCTTTGGCCTGATCCCCTTCTCCATGCAAAATTTCAAGATGTTTGAGCCATTATTGCGGCCTCTGGAGCGACCAGAAAAACCGACAAAAATTTAGTATTTGGTCCATTTCATCCCCTAAATATTAACCGATCTTTCCCAAAAACAATAGGGGTCTTCATTGGCCAGAACCCATCCTACATGCAAAATTTCGTGAAGATTGGTCCATAACTGTGGCCTGTATCGTGTTTACAAATTATAATGGACAGACGGACGGACGGACGGACGGACACACATGACACACATGTTCAGCTAGTCGAGATATGACGATCGGTATACTTAAAGGTGGGTCTAGGACCAATATTTCGCGGCGTTACAAACTTTTGGACCTGCACAAAGCTATAATACCCTGGCAACATAGTTGTGTAGGGTATAATTAAGTTTTCGGTCGACTTCATCCCAAAATTATTATCTGATCATCATCGAAAATTATAGGCGTTGTCCTTGACCATAACTGAAACCTCATGGTACATTTCGAAGCGATCAGCGCTATAT
Source organism: Musca vetustissima (assembly GCF_032173495.1). NCBI lineage: Eukaryota > Metazoa > Arthropoda > Insecta > Diptera > Muscidae > Musca > Musca vetustissima. The sequence goes on along the minus strand of NW_026879525.1, from coordinate 1,080 downwards.
TTCCGCCCTCCAGTATGGTAATGGGTTACTCAATAATATACGTATACGGAGATACCTGTAAATATTTGGGTGTAACTCCCACATCCGAGCACATACAACTATATAATTGGTATTAATTTAAAGGTCAACCACTCCTCTTGGATATAAAATCATCTTCTCGGGTCTATGTCCATCAGGGACAAATATATACGCTATAGAATACAAATTTTGTCATTTTTCACACAAAAGTCAGGGTCAATTTGACCCGCTAAATATTGACCGATCTTTATCAAAACATGCATGCTTATTCTTTGGCCTGATCCCCTTCTCCATGCAAAATTTCAAGATGTTTGAGCCATTATTGCGGCCTCTGGAGCGACCAGAAAAACCGACAAAAATTTAGTATTTGGTCCATTTCATCCCCTAAATATTAACCGATCTTTCCCAAAAACAATAGGGGTCTTCATTGGCCAGAACCCATCCTACATGCAAAATTTCGTGAAGATTGGTCCATAACTGTGGCCTGTATCGTGTTTACAAATTATAATGGACAGACGGACGGACGGACGGACGGACGGACACACATGTCTTGATCGACTCAGCTAGTCGAGATATGACGATCGGTATACTTAAAGGTGGGTCTAGGACCAATATTTCGTCCGACTATACTTTCTGAAGATGTTTATTCCGAGTCTGAGTAATATTTCGTGATATTTGCCCCCTCTTGTCCGACGGAGCAGTATAGTCGGACGGGGCCGACCATGCGATACCCTACACAACTACCACGAACTCTAACTTTCTGAGGATGTTTATTCCGAGTCTGAGTAATATTTCGTGATATTTGCCCCCCTCTTGTCCGATTAGAGGTTAACAACACCTCTTCCTTACTTTTTTCGAATATTCAGTACAGTCCTTCTAATTACTTGTCCAGATTACCTTCACGGTGGGTTGTGTTGTGATTTTCGGATTATACTCTACTCGAAAACACACAAAAAATTATGTTTTCGGTCCATTTCATCCCAAAATTTTAATCTGATCATCACCGAAAATTGTAGGCGTTGTTCTTGACCATAACTGGAACTTCATGAAAAATGTCAAAGC
>NW_026879524.1:0-27541 GCF_032173495.1 Musca vetustissima | reverse complement strand
AATAATCTTCAAAATTACAAACTTTGAAATCGAGAATGTGGGGGTGCCTTTAAAATATTTTATTGATTGATGATCCCACTTCGCCCATAAACATTTTATACCCAATTTTCCTACACAAATTTGAGCGAAGAAATGTATATTTTGTGTCTATATATATATGTCTATATATTTGTGTCCCGTGGTAAAACATTCTTGTTTTCTTATCTATATAAATAATAATCATAAATGGCACCCAAAAATATTATTTTATAATTTATATAAATTAAAATTTGTATTATAAAACATAAAATTTATTTTTAATTTAATGACTAATACTAACAACATATTTTTTGCAATAATTTAAAATATAATTGCCAGCTACAAATTATAGTTCATGTTGGCAATGCTGCTACGCGTTATCTTTCATAGCAGCAGCACAACAGCTGTTCTTTCCTCGTCATCATATGTGTGCCAATAATACTGGTTGACCACCGGCTTCTATGGCCGAACATATGATTCTGTCAATTTTTCATAACATTTGTTTTGATTTGTATTTGCAATTGTTGGAGTGTTAAAATATTTAAGTGTTTGTTATTATTAATTTCGAAACGAAAATGTCGTCGAGAATTATAACATTGGCACAATTAACGCCCAAAATGTTGAGTAAGTTAGAAGTTTATTTGATTTTGTGTACGACAACTTTTTGTAAGGGAATTTGTCTTCAAAAACGATTGCATAAAAGTGAGCTACGTATGAATCTTTGGTGTGGAAAGTGTATTTTTTTTTAGGAAACATGTCTCTAGTAAATTCGAAATCTAATACAAAAAAACAAACAACAAATATTTTGTTTTTTAAATATGTCTTGTAAATTATATGTGTTAACAAAGATATTATCTTGGCATCAGTATGAACCGGAATTGAACACATTGCAACTTTAACCACTTGTCATACCTAGCAACTAGGTAATCCTTTGGGCCAATAATATAAATTGATTAAAAACGATCATTATTTTTGCAGCAGTTGTATGTCAATTCAGCCAGATGCAAATATTTAACATGAGGTTTTGAAATTTTGCGAATACAAGTCTGTTATTTCTAGGCATTAAAAATGTGATATATTGGCCCTTGGTTTGATATAGTACCGCCAAATGTATATTAAATATTAAAATAGCCCATGTTTTGACATAGCTCTCTTAAACAGGTTCGAACAGGTCTATGCCGCATGTTTCACTGAAATGACGATCACTTCGCAATCCAGATTCTTGAAGGGAGAAAAACATCTTTGCAGAAAAATTTTAATAGAAGTTACAGTTTTGATTTATCGCCAAATGAAAGTACCACCCCCTTTCGGTATTTTCCTTTTTTGAAATGATGTTGTTCACTCCTCAAGAACCCGGTTTATCTATACTTTTACATAGCCTCAGTTACAGGTTAGGTATTTTGAAGGTCTTAGACACATTTTCAAACTTAAGGGCACCTTCCCATTCTAGATTTTAAAATTTCAAGATTTTGATTGAGGAGGTAAATGAATACCAATGCATGTTAAGGTTTGTATCTTTACACATATATAATTGAAGATTTAAAAGAGAAGAAAAATAATTTGCAAAATTTAGTTATTGTTGTTTTGTGTTGTTTTTGGTGATTTAAGACAAGTCCTTATTTTTGATGGCGGGCATGATAACTCCTCACTGGAACATCGGAATCCGGAAATTACAACGGTGTTAGAAAGAGTACATGTCTGGCTCTCATATGATCTAGGATTATTGACTTCGCTCAAAAATTAACAAAATGGCGGACCTGTGAAAATTGTTTTTTTTTTTAAATTCATATATTTTTTACCACAACGACTTTGTTAAAAGTAAGGAAGATCTTCACCGATTGGCTTTATCCTAGTTCATACGATAGCTATACATTCCCTGAGAAACGTTTCAAAATTTGGTACCGATTGGATTATTAGTTTCTGAGTTTTTGAGCAAAAACACTGCTTCTAGAAAAAAGTTTGAGAATCACTCTAGCCGTCACTTGATGTTGACAAAATAAATCGGCTATATCTTCAAGAGTTCTTGAGATTTTCACTTGAAATTTTGTAGGAACATTGTTGAATTAGTGTAGGTTCGACCTAAATCAAAAAACAAACTTAAAGAAGAAGAGTGGAAAACATATTTGCAAAATATTCTCAATATTATTTTCGAACGTAAGCCGTATTCTGGAATTGAAGAGGCTGTAATAGAACTTCTCGAGCCATTATGTTGTAGTTATAATTTTGGATTTTATATGTAATTAAAATTTTTAGATCTTATTAAGGGGTGACACATTTGCTGAAGGGTGAAAATCGTTATATTTTTGGATTTTATCTGTAATCAAAATTTTTAGATCTTATTAAGGGGTGACACATTTGCTGAAGGGTGAAAATCAATATTTCGAGTGATAAGCTAAGAAAATCCACCTCAAGTCGAACAAATTAAAACCAGTTTTAAACAAAACCATTAGCTAATAATTCAAAACTAAACTAGGGGTTTCCTTCTACCATAACAATCTTTCAGATTTTGGCGACCTCAATATATTTGAGATTTTAGTGCTGCACAGGGTTATCATATTTTAATATTTTTTCGGATTGTTCGTTCTCATTTATAATTTATTAAAAAATGCGTATCCATAGCGTTGCATTTGAGTTTATTATGAACAACAACAAACCGAACGATGACGTTCATATATGTATATATATTTACATATGTAGGCATTTGTCAAATATTTTCAATCAGATAACGTGTACCAATTATTTCATTTGCTAGATGCAAGAGAAAGCTTTTCTCTTGCTCTGAAAGCTCTCAAATCTTTGTTTTACACAATTCTTAACAATATTATCAATTTCGATGGAAAATTTTGATTATTTACTATTTGTAGATTTTTCCGTGTTGTTATAACAAGTTCTGTGCTGAATCACGAGATTTTAGTTGATGACATCGTGTCAGTTTAGTTGTAATTGCATTCATAAAAAAAATCTACTCTACGTTTTGAAATTATTGTGGACACATAATCAAGTTTGAAGCAAATGTTTTTATTATTTTCTCCAACACTTCATTGAGATATCGCTTCAACTCAAGAGTGAGTACCATTCATTCAATTTTTCATATATCAATTTTTTTTATTTTTATATATGTAACAAATAAATGTGTATGTAATTATGGATGTCAGTGTGTCAATATTTAGTTTCAACATTTGAAAGGGGGTTTTGTTTACCAACAAGAAGAAATGATGTTGTTCTTTGTTGTAAGTAAATCCTTCACAATATTTAATGAAAACAAATCAACAAAAAAGCAAAATATTTGTTCATATTTTTAATGTGTGTGTAATCATGTGTGATATAATCATGTTTATATTTACATAAACAAAAGAAGGCACCAGCGATTGATGAACTAACCAACCCGCCGCCAGACAATTCTGAGAGATCACTCACTTAGTCCGTGTTGACGATGGAGATGTTCTTCGCATGTACAGTCTTTGGCTGAGATATTGTGATACATTTTGGAATTAAAATAAATATATAAAAGAAATATAAAATAACTAAGAAACTCCTCCCACTACAAAAAATAAATTTTAAACATCAAAATATTTATCCTAACCATTGTAGGGCCGAATTTTTCTTAATTTTTACCATCAGGAACGATATACCATAATAAATTCACACATTCTTGCGAGTAGGAATACCTCTAGGAATCGAAAACATTCAAAATGCATTAACTTTTGCAAGGAGTTCTGCAACTCATTGAAAGCACACAAAATTCTATATATATTGGAAAATGTTTCTAGGATCTTCAAAATACTTAAATGGAGCGGGACCTTTAAGAGATCTCTTTTTTTAAAGCCCGATTGCAAACTTACAGCCATTTAGGCTTATGAACACTAACATCTATACTACTTTTATCAAGATGTACTTAAAAATATTTTTGGTAATTCACAATTAATTTCCCCAATATGATAAAGAATAAATTAAGAAAAAAAATTGTGTTTATGAGATTGTCAATCGGTGGGAAATTAAAATTTGCAAACAAGGAACACATAAAGTATATTTTCTAATATGTATACGAATGTGCTTACATTTCAAATATTAAATTATTATGTTGATAGACATCAATGTAAATCAGATGGGCAATTTTTCGAAAATTCCGCAATTATCAGTAAGGTCGTAACAAAGTTTTTGCAAAGACATGTTAACACAATCATAAATATAGTGTGTGCCAAATAATTTTTTTTACACTTTATTTCATATTTCACATTCAAATAGACATTGTTTCACTTAAAAAATATCCCCAATTTATGACATGTCTTCCTGTTAGTCATTTAATTTTTAGCACATACACATACAAAAATAAATTTACTTATATTATTAGAAGAATAGATAAATAAATCCTCGAGATTCCCACACACGTTCCAAATGCCAATACAAGATCAGAAAAAAAAGAAAGCAAAAAAATACCACGCGTGTGTCCACAAATAGCAGATCAGCATTTAAATTTCCATTACCAATTGATGAAATTGCGTTGACTTAAATATGTTGGACTGATGTATATTTCGGGTTGATGATCGACCAACTGCATGATGAAATTTTGTGAATTTATTTTTATTTTTTTGTTAATTTTTATTTTGTTTGTTAATGTTGTTTTGTTCTCACACACGCGAACATAGGCCAGCACGCACAAACAACCGCACTAAACTGAATAATTAGAACTATATGTACGAAGCCGAAAACAATGCGGTATGTTTCTTGGCCAATTTTTAAATTACAATTGAAGAAGTGAACTGCAAAATAATTCGTTTTGAATTGTTTTCATATTTTATGCGACGGCGGAATATGCAGATTTTGTATTCATTTCCGACATATGTATATATTTGCTCTTGTTGTTGGTATTAAAAAAATAATAATAATAAAATAATGGACGCAATGAATCGCTATATTAACAATGGCGTGGCAAATTATTTTGTTGTAATTAAATGCATGAATAAGCCAGGTTGCTTATAGCTCAGATAGTTGTTGCACAAATATTAAGAAATCCATAACTGGGAAAGACAGTCGTTGTTAGTGTATAACAGACCTGTAGAATTAGTGTTTTTCGACAATTGCTAGCAAATTAGGTACTTTCATAGGTCGACCCCACTTTCGAGAAAATTCCCAAAGTAGGGGGAGATAGTGTTCTTTAGGTAGATAATAGGTAGATAATAGATAATAGGTCAAAATTACTATTTTGAAGCATTTGAAACATTTTATAATAAGCAACATTTTTCCTTATAACTAATAGTACTCCTAAAATGGGAGCTTCTTTTAAAAATTCCGAAACATTTAGAGGGTAAAAAGTGGGTTAAGGGCAAACAATATATATATATATATATATATCTTTATTATTGTTAATATTACATATCTAAAACATTAAACTATATATATTATTAAATACTAATCACATTCAGAATCCGAGTTTTGATCTGAATTAGTTGGTAGCAGTGGATCCTCCAGTAGTTTAAGGACTTCTTCAGATAGTGGCTCATTATATCGATGGTTAAGAGATGTACTACGAGACAAACTTGATATTTTTGGATCAGAAGAAAATAGAAACCTATTGAAAAGATCCCTCATTGTTTCTTCACGACTAATTTTTCTGGTGTACAGTTCCCTGTAGTTCCGAAAGTCCTTATTTCTGGATTCCATGGCTTCTTCAGACAACATTCCTATGGGCAAAGCTGCACATTTAATTATATCAGCTCCATGCACTAATATTTTGTGTATGCTTGAAGGCATATAGAACCAAGAATATAATTCCACGAAAAGAATAAATGTTTCCTCAGTAAGTTTTTTAAAAGACTCTGCGTTAATAGCATATCCACAGGCCATGGTTGAAAGGATGATACTAAAATGTTTAATTAATTTTTCATCAACACCAGTTATCGACGATACCAAGCCAGGTTGGATAAAAAAAAACACCTAGCAGTATTGCCTTCGTTTGTTGTTCCGGATACTGACTTAGGTGTGTCAACAATAATGTGCATTTCTTTCTTCAAATCATTAATGATATGTGCCTTCCTTTCTTCGAAAAGTGGTCGATCGGAGCTATTAATTTCCCACCTTTTCAAAACTAGTCGGTATGAAATGTGCAATATACATTCTAAACATCGGATCCTTGCATGTAAGGTAGACAGGCCGTATTCGGTGTTGCACCGCAAATTCCACATGATTGGGTAGATGATATTTTTTCAGGGTTCATAAAGTAGACCCTTTACCTGCGGTATTTGCGAAGACTCTTACAACCGATTTCGTTGTAATTTCAATTTTTATTTAGAAAGACATTTGGAATAAATGTATATTCTGTGCATGAGTTTAAAATCAACGTTTGAAGCAGCTTACTTAAATACCCTCATTTTCATACTCACACCCAGTACTCCGGAACCTTAGGATGGACATTTTGAACTTGTTTTTTTCTTATCTGCTATGCTGTGATCTACTCCAAGTCATATTTGATGAATTATATAAAAAAAATTCACAAATTTTTAATTTTATTTGAACAAAACCTTAAAAAAGCTTTTTTCAAAAAATTGCAATTTGGTGTAGACTAGACAGACACACAATAAAATAAAACAAAAATCAACTCTGAACTCGACTGCACTCCATACTAAACTCCTATTTTAATTGAAGGAATTTTTAAAAAAACGGACCTTACATATATTTAGCCCGGAACACCTAAATTAAAATAACTTATGGGTTATATAACTATACCATTTGATTAAATATCAATACTATATATCAAAAATGGACCAAATTTTATAATAATATATTCACAGAATGCAAACGACCATCGCAATTTTATAGCTAAAAAATACCATTTTTAACATTGGAAAAAATTTCTATTTTAAATGTACCGTTATTCCGTTCTAGCTTATTAATTCGGATTATTTTATACGGACTTAAGTGCTCTCAACACTCTACTTTAAAACTGCATTAATGTTTTAAAGTTTCCTTCAACTTCATTTTTTATTTTCTGCGCGCTAGATCGGTATTTTTTCCCAACGGCGCAACGGCTCTGGCTTGGCTTTAACATGTCCATGCCCCGACGGAAGACAAAGATGAACAGGCCAAAGACATATTTTAGGAGCGCTAGAAACAGCAAATGACCACTGCCCTGGCCATGATAAAAATTAAATTTTAATGCAAAAACGGAGTGGAAAATATTTTTTTCGGAAAATTCAGCCTCCATAAAGAAACTTCCGACAACGGCATGAAATTGATTAATTTCGCGGCAGCAAAAACATGACAGTTAGCAACACCTGATTCAAGCATCTCAATTCACTTTTTCCTGATCAAGCAACGAAAAATCAAATTGTGATAGACGGAAGGCATTCATTCAGTTTTTAGACGTTGGATAGATCCGAGGAGCGAATATCGATTCAGACCATTACCTTTTAGAAGCCAAGGTTCGCACTCGTATTAATGTAGCAGCAAAAGTGTGATGTAATGTAACACGATCAGGAGTGTCGTAATGCTACTGATGTGAACATACCATCGTATAGGGCAACCCTGCACACACCAGCAACACGTAATGTGAGAGTGAATTATCAGGAGAAAAAATTTGTTTTCAGAAAGAACAAGAAAAACGTGAGCGGAAGCCAATCTAGATGTACCAACGAGTAAAACACCAAACCGAAGGCTGTGGTGCAGGCACATCCTCCTGTAGAGATGAAGATGGAAACCTGGTGACAGATACACACATAATGTATTGAGGATCTGGAAGGAACATTTTTCGAAGCTTCTGGTATCAAATAGTGACGGTGAAGAAGATACTCAACTAATAATACGGTATAGCCAAGATTAGGTCAGAATAGAAATCAATCGGCTGAAGAATAATAAAGTAGAAGAAAGAAAGCTGGTCAGGAGCATACACCAGCTGATTAGTTCAATTTGGCTAGAGGAATGCATGCTCAATTATTAGAACCTCGGCATTCTGTGTCCCATGCTCAAAAAGGCGGATGGTACCAACGCGCAAGACGTCCAAATCGTCAAAGGTTAAAAATTATGGATTTACACGTATAAGCCCGAAACAAAAGAACAAAACCAACACAACATTGGCTGGACAATTATGTGTGGTACCCACAATTTGTGTACCTGAAGTCTGCGGAGAAATTCGAAAAACGAACATCTGAATTAGAATAAATGTTCAACATCACAATACAAGTTCTCACACATCGACTCAAACCAAATTTTACTTCAATACTTTCCATTTAAAAACAATAAATGTTATTTCAAGAATTTACTACCATATAAAGATTATTTCATTTAAATCTAAACGATTAAATATAGCTCGAAACGAAACAAAATGAATAATTTGAAAATTAGACCCTTTCATATTGACATAAAATTATTCCATATATATATTTAGATATGTACGAAACCGGTTTTCGATTGCATCACACAATTAAGAATCGGCACTAAAAAAAGAAACGTCTGATGCCATGAACCATATACGAGTACGACAATATGGGTCAACATGTGTTGCTGTTGAGGTTTTGTTTACGGCATTCAAATGATCGTTATGTGATAACAAAGAAACGTGGATTGCAACAAACGGCGGACATTTTTTATAAAATCCTGTCCATGCAATCCATGCAATTTGGGATAATCAACGTTTGTAAGATTATATTTAACATGACATTCTATTACGAGAAAACGTAAATAATTGTAAATTTCTGGAAAATGATAACGCGTTAGGCTTTAGAAAAACAACCGCAAATATTTTGAAAATTGAGAATAGAATAGAAAGACATTTGGAATAAATGTATGTTCTGTGCATGAGTTTAAAATCAACGTTTGGAGCAGCTTACTTAAATACCCTCATTTTCATACTCACACCCAGTACTCCGGAACCTTAGGATGGACATTTTGAACTTGTTTTTTTTCTTATCTGCTATGCTGTGATCTACTCCAAGTCATATTTGATGAATTATATAAAAAAATTCACAAATTTTTAATTATATTTGAACAAAACCTTAAAAAAGCTTCCTACACCAAATTGCAATTTTTTCAAAAAATTGACATAAATCCGAGAGCCGCAGGAAGTCGCAGAAAAAAATTTAGTATGATGTTCTAGACAGACACACAAGAAAAATAAAACAAAAATCAACGCTGAACTCGACTGCACTCCATACTAAACTCCTATTTTAATTGAAGGAATTTAAAAAAAAGGACCTTTAATATATTGGAAAAAATTTCTATTTTAAATGTCCATGTCCATGTCTGTCCATGCAATCCATGCAATTTGGGATAATCAACGTTTGTAAGATTATATTTAACATGACATTCTATTACGAGAAAACGTAAATAATTGTAAATTTCTGGAAAATGATAACGCGTTAGGCTTTAGAAAAACAACCGCAAATATTTTGAAAATTGAGAATACATAAATAATCAGAATTTGTCTGATTTTGAAGCCTACGTGACTTATTAGATGCGAACAGGTGACGTTTATTTTTTCTTCTTTACAGCTTTGTTCCATTTATATTATCAAAATACCGTTTCGTCATTTTATTCGTGTCAAATAAGGTTAGGTCTAAGAATTCAATTATCTGCAGATGCGGATTGCATTTTTATGTTGTCTGACGTCTTCTACGATTGTGTTTTAAAAATTTCAAATATACAAATAGGCAGTAAAACGAGATGAATGTCAGATAAAGTTATGAAGTTTTCTGCAGGCAACATTACTATTCTATACAAATTATATAGTAGGTCTATATAGTAGGCTAATAGCTTTAATAAAAAATTCCATATAGCCTGATTTTCGATTAATTTATGTAATTTTTGTTGTATATAAAAAGGTGTGTATATTATAATTTTCATCCCGTTTGTAATATCTCAAAGTGTATAGTTTGAAACCCCATAAAGTGTATATATTATTGACTAAAAAAAATTCTATGTACATTTTGCTTTGATATTTGAGAATTGTTTACTACTATTAATATTGGGTGGGGAAAAAGAAATTCATTATTTTTTCGGCAGATGGCTGTACTGATAGATTTCGCGTAAAGTATCGATCAAACAATTGGAGATTTATACTCGTTGGAAAGGTGACACTTCGCAGTAAAGAAATTGTTTAGCTGTTTTTTGTTTGGTGCATTCAGTTGTGAGATACAGGAAGTGAACAAAGTGAAAATTCGGTAAATTTTACAGTTTTTCTTTGACAATGGCGAAAATGCAAGTCAAGCGGCTAAAATTGTGAATGGCGTTTATAGTTCAGATTCCGTTCAGGAATTTTGGATGCTAAAGATGCACCTCGCACAGGTAGGCCGGACTTGACACCAAGCGATTACCATATATTTCTTTTTAACGAAATGTTTCTATAATATTTGAAGGTTAAAAAATCTCGTGTGGTAGTAATAAGACGGAAAATACGTAATGACTTGAGATAGAAGGAGGATATGATTCAAAACAATATTCCTCATTTCATTTGACTCAATATTTGTTATCTCAAAAATAACTTGCATACAAAGCTGTAAAGCTTTTTGGAATCTAGTGAGGATACTAGAGTTTTTTTTGCAAATAGAGAGCAGGACTTCTATCAGAGAGACATTATGAAGTTATGGCAACAAATCATACAACAAAACAGTGCATAATTGGCCCAAATCGGACGTTCCGAAGAATGTTAAATAAAGTCCTAAAGTTCATATAAGAATAATGGATTTATCTTTCACCAACCTTATATAATATTTCATATTGAGAATAGGATATATCTGCAACAGCAATAACATATTTATATCAAGCTTAAAGTATGTCATATGTATATTCATGGTAAAGGTTACATATGTACCTATTAGTTAAAATGTATAAGAAACCAAAAATTATAAAATAAAAAATTTTATGAGGCTTGAAAGAAAAAAGTGTTCAAAGGTGCCCCCCTCTCCCCTATATTTTTGGCATTTCGAGATCTTTGCAGAAAATGTTCAGTAAATGTCTATGTTTGACATAGCCTCATATAAATTCCCGGTTAATTTTATGTTCCAATGTTAGTTTTCAATAGAAGTGTCTGCAAATTATATTACGGAGAAAAACTTATTCGTAGAAACTTATCAGATTGGTCATAGTCGTATTTTGAAACACAAGTGACTGACAAATAATTTTGCATTCCTGGTTCTTAGTGGGAACATAACCTGACAGAAAATTAACTATGAGCCGACCATTTCTATGTATTTTGAATCCGCACTTCATACTAGAGGTTATAAACAGCTCGACCAGCGGAACATAACGACGTTTTTACTTGCTTTTATTGTCATTATCACACAGAATACAAATATATATTTTTTACTTTTTTACGAACTTTTTTATATCCATTTTCATTCTGTCCAGCTTAAAATATTTTGATTTAACCTCAGTCACAAAGAAATTAAGCAGCTTCTTGCAAATGCCTAACATTGAATACACAAAAAATATATATACATATATAGAAAAGTGAAATAAAATCAATAATCTACATTAGTTCACACCTAAAAATATTTCAATAACAACATCAACTAAATATTAACAATCATTTACAACGGAATTTTCCACCGATTTTCTGAAATCTGTAAACCCAAATTCTGTGTGCATTTGAAATGAATATTTGAATAGTGCATATTAAAAATAAAATAATGATTTCTAATCCACAATTCAATGCCAAAAGAACATTAAAACTAATCCGGTCAAAGATTGTCATGAGTTGTCTGCATGATGGACACATTTTATATCGCAAAGTTGTTGTTATTGTATTTTTTGGGATTCTGATTGTGTGCCGATGATGGTGACGTAGTTGGAACATTTGATTTTTGATAATTCTCACAGAAAGTAAACAAATATATTTGTTTTTGTTGTTGTCGTCAACAAATAAATACTTGGAATAAGCTAGAGCATCTCCGATCCAGAACAAATTTACGTTGGTCTTATCATCGAAAATTAAATAAATGATTAGGCTGGGAACTAGTTTTTGAAAGCCCCAATGTGGTGCATTGCCAATTGTTTGAAAATTGTGCAAACAAAAGTAGTATGTAGATTTCAAATATGACAAATTATTAAAATATTTGTTATATGTTAAACTTTATAAACAATCAGCCATGACCTTGTAGAATAACTTTTTTAATTATTATCTCGTTTTCTCAGCCGTGAGACATATATTCGTCAGTATGGTACTTTCGTTTATATATGCATATAAACCCCATTTTAATTAAATATTATATTCTTTTTTTATTGAAAATTGAAAATGAGAAACATTATTGAATAAAAAAATGAAAAAATTCTATGTACTTTAAAATTATCTCCTAATTCTATTATCTCCTAATTCTAAGAATCCAGAAAGGCAAATTCGCCCTAGATCAAGTTTTTGAGTTATGACGTGATAGGGTTTTTGCTGGTAACTCGAAAGTTCACGAAGAAAAAGTTTCATATCTTTTGTTATCTTTGAGGGTCCTATCTATAATCTTTCTAACTATATTAGTCGCAAACAAAGATATAAAGCTTTTTCCTTAAGAACAACTCGAGAACTTGACCTTCTCCCATAGAAGTCCTGATTCGATTCTCCATTTTCACAATCCTTCCTAGATACACATTTTTTATCATTAAAGAAATTTTTCAATGCAAGAAAAAGATGATAATCGCTTGGTGCCAGATGATAATCGCTTGGTGGCTGATGTATTAAAACTTCCCAACCAAACACCCGATGTTTCTGGCGAATCACCGCAGTTGTGTGTGGCTTAGCTTTGCCCTGGTAGAACACGACACCTCTCCTGTTGACTAATTCTCGTTGTTTCTGGTCAATTGTAAATGGTTTAAAACGGTTTTATGGTCTCGTCTTGTGGTAATAAAATCAAAAAGTTGTATAGAGATAGGAGGAGGATGAATTCAAAAATATTTCTTTATATATTTGACTTAAGACTTGTCATCTCAGAATTAACCTGCAATAGCCGCAAACAAAGATATAACGCTTTTTCTTCAAGAACTTTAGTGTTACCAGTAAAAAAACTTCATCACGAACCAACTTGAGAACTTAACCTATGGCGAATCTCTATACTCGCCAAATGCTTTCATCCCCATAAGAAATTGCAAATACATCTTCGCATATTGTCCTCTTATGTATTTTCTTCAGAACCGCTATATATTTTTTAAATGTTTCAAAATATATTGGAATTGCGATCTTTATATTTCAATGTTACTTGACAACATATAAATAACAACTTTTTATAAAAATTTACAAATTTATTCAATTGTATATTTTTAACTAACTACAATAATATTGGGAAAATCCGGTCATCTCAGAAAAGAAATTAATCTCGATACGACGTAAAAACAAACAACCTGAGCGGTCACACACAAAACATACATCATATGTTTTTATTCGTAAATGTCGATGGACATGCCGTGGATGCGTGAAAATACATTTCTCTGTGTGTAATATACATACATTTCCTACTTCCACTTTTATTGTTTGTCTCTCGTCTCCAACCACACCCCAGCCCATTATTTCCTTGCAGATTGGGGAAAAAGTGTTCTTTGTTCCGGATAACAATGATTTGTGCGCGTACATATTGGCAACAAAAGATGGTCTGAATCCCCATTTTTTCCTCCAACAGCAATATTGTATCGTAATTGGCGACGCTGCTTTCGAGGTGGCCGATCAGGAATAATAATGAAAGTCATTTTAATATAAAAGATCAATTCATTTTACAGCTGATCGTCATAAACGCTGGAGATTGTCTAGAACAAAGTTGTCGGCGATTTTGTGTTCCGTAAACAAAAAAATAAACAGCTCCGCGTTCGCTTTTTAATTCGTAATTAGAATTTCAAATTGAAATTGAAACAATAATAACAACAACAAGGAAAATAACAATAATACTACTTAGTGTTGAGCAAAACAACAACTAGATTTGGTATTTGTTGAACCAACAAATAAGTGGGTATGTAGTGTGTCCAGACTACGATGGAAAACAACAACAAAAACAAAACAAAAAAATAAGAAATAAAAATACTGTGACGTTTTGTTATTATTTTCGCGTGTGATTTTTAAGCGATACGTTTTATGAAAAAAAAAATATGGAGGCATGTTTAGTGTGTTCAAAACACATCTACATATATGTAGTATGATTATTTTTTTTTTTTTGTGCGGGGACCTTCTTGGAAAAAAATGTTGTCTTAGGAGAACTAAAAGACAACATAAATTAAAAGTGAAATATGGAAAAAGAGAACTACAATAATTAGTTGATGATTTGTAAAATATCGACTAGAAGTCGTAAACAGTTCTACATAGCAGGGTATGGGAATATGCGAAGAAATTATATTCCACATCTCATCTGCCAATGATGCAGACTAAAGTGTGTCTAAAAATATTTTAAATAGAATATCCACTCCAATACATGATTTTTGCAAGGTATTACACATTTGTCACTCCTAGATTTAGAAGGGGATGTGTTAACGGAATCAACCTTGGTGATCACCCAATATTTAAAGGTATATACCTCAGCCTATGGTTTGCAGAAGTCTTCGGAGTTAAACAGGTTTTATATAATTTTTTTTCAAAGAGGATTCTGATTCGGATTTAATGTTGATCAAATCCGTTATTTAATTTGCTTCAAATGAAATTTATAAGTTTGACCCTTTTTTGGGGGAAATGCCAGAGGAGAGGACAGGGATTCATGAACTAGGTAGATATAATAGGTTGTGCAAAGTTTGGTCTGGATTTAATAGTATTGTACATGTTGATACTTTGTGAGGGAGGTACCAGAAAGAGTGGAATCAACCTTGGTGATCACCCAATATTTATAGATATATTCCTCAGCCTATACACACAGGTTTTATATAAGGGTTTTTCAAAAAAGATTCGGATTTAATTTTAATCAAATCCGTTATTTAATTCGGAGTGGACCAATGGGTCCCATCTTCGGACTTGGTCTAGGCTTGGTTGTGCAAGGTTTGGTTCAAATCGGACATTCCATTCGCCTGATATTGCATTTATAAATATTGAAAATGTTGACCATTTATTGGGGTGATACCAGAAGGAGGAAACCAATGGGTCTTATCTTCGAACTTGAACTAAGTTTACTAGAAATATTACGATGTGCAAAGTTTGGAGTACAGACACTCAGGTCCAAAACTGTGCTAGGAACTTCGACATAACGAACATTACACGGAATCCGGAATGCCCAACACAAGGATATCGGCAGGAGAATGGTGCTAAAACCGAAAATAAGCAGGTACCTTTGTGTACGTGTTATGTCAAAACATAGACCATTATCGAAAATATTCAATAAGGATGTTTTTCACCCTTCAAGGATCCCAAATTCCAAAATAAAGCCACTTCGTTTGTTAAATTTTTTGAAGGTTGCTTTCGTCTTGGGTATATATTGCAGAGTATTTGAGCCATTTAAAATAAAATTTTCAGCTGAAAATACAAAAATACATGCTTGGCTCGCCAAATCTATCCCATTTCTATGGGCTATACCCGTTTAGAAAGTGTTATAAAAACTATTAGCCCATGATTTTATCTACTTTAATATTAGACATATGTACGTCATAAAAATGAAATTAAGAAGGAAACACAAATTTTAAATGACGGTATAAAAAATAAAACGAAATGTTTTCCTAACACTGGCTGGCCAAGCAATGTGGTCACGTCACATACATACACTTTTCTGTATGTATGTACGTAGTTAGTTATGTTTTTGTTTTGTTGAGGGGGAGAACTGGCTGGCAAGCTGAACTAGCTGTTTACGTTTCAATCAGTTTATATAGCTTTATTAAATTAATAACAACAAAATCAACGTGTTGCGAATGATGATTAAGCGAATTATTTTCATCAAAACAAAAAAAAATTAAGTCAATAATATTATTGTTGTGAGAACAGTTTAGCTAAATTAACATATTTTCGGTCAGAAACAAAAATACATAAATATATGCTAATCCAAAATTTAATTGAATTACACAGTCTAAACATATTACGAAAATGGCACACGATCGCGGCGGTTCTATGGTTTGATAAGTGTTTCCCCTTTTTATTGCCCTGACAGTGGGAACACAAACAAATACTTGACAAAAAAAGACACTTATTTTAAATAATCATTTTATTCTATTTGATTACATAGTTTCCCCTATTCAATTTGGCTACTCACTCGCCGTAAAAATGTTATTCATGACCATCATCTTGAACAGTCACTGTTGACAGTAAATGATGGCCATTTATATGTAAACAATTATTTAATATTGTTCATTGATTTCAGCAAGTATTGCGAATGGTTATTTTTGTACGACTTGAGAATGCCCTATTGAAGTTGTAATCAAAAAGTAAATGATCTTCAAAAAAATCAAGAGATGAGTACTTGAAGCCTGGAGTATTACACAAACAAATGTTGTTACAGCTGATGACATGTAGAGACTAGATGATTTATTCATCATTAGAATTATCGGTGGGGCATGGGTGGTTAAATTTGTATCACATTTCAGACAGGATATGATGTATATATATATATCAGTATGGTTCGCCTATTATGGATTTCAATATATTTGACTTATTTGGCAAAAATATATTTAAACAAGTAAAAAGTATGTTAAGTTCGGCCGGCCCAACTTTTTACACCCACCATGAGGATGACAATCAAAATATCGAAAATTAATTGAGAAAAAGAAGGTCGAAATTCTCTAAATATCTAATAGTGGGGCTACCGTTATATGGGACTATATGAGAATACAAAATACCAAATTACAGCCAATTCGGTTGGAAAGTCTGTCCAAAATACCGAATATTGGGGAGTATTGAAACTTGGCTCAATATTAATAATTTTCGATACGGATATGAGTTGTTCAATGAGAACCCAAAATAATAAATTACATCCAGTTCGTTTGGAATATGTGTCCAAAATATCGAATATTGGGGGATAGCGAATTACAGCCAATTCGGTTGGAAAATCTGTCAAAATACCGAATATTGGGGTGTATTGAAACTTGGCTCAATATTAATAATTTTCGGTACGGATATGTGTTATTCAATGAGAACCCAAAATAAAAAATTACAGCCAGTTCGTTTGGAATATGTGTCCAAAATATCGAATATTATGGGACCAAAAATAAAAAATAATATAATAATAAAAAAAATATATGAGCTATACCATGAAAACCCAGAATGATGGAATAGAAAACGTGTGCAAAATCCTCAAAATACCGAATATTATTTGTGGGCTACAACAAAACTTAGACCGATATATGACATTTGAAATACCAATTTCAGAGCTCTATCATAAATATTGCGAAGTCTATCGTGATATCAGAAAATCGACATAGAAATTTATTGTGATGTGGTGAATATTTCCCCCAAATTTGGTATTTTGAAGGTTATAGCAGCATTTTGCAACCAAAGGATCTGTGATTCGCTATTCCGGGTCTTTATACAACAATTTCATCTAAACATAAATTGTTACATTAAATTTGTGTATATAAATATGAAATTACTATAAAAATTTACATTTGACAAAAAAAAGTACATGAAAAGGACAAGAGATGCCCCTAATGTAAGTTTTAGGGTATGTGCCCCGACTGGTCTTACTGGCGATACCGTATGACTACAAATAAAAAACAGACCGTTCTATGACACGTATAGGGTACAACCAGTTCCACACGGTCTAGTTTAATATTATATTGTAAAACATATATGGGAAATTACAAAATTCTTTTAAAATTCCATTAAAAAAATTTTGAAAAATTTTTTTGCGAGCACATTTATGATTTTTGGTACATAGGTTAAGAAAAATATGCTGATTCGAAATCTGTTCGCGTTCACAAATTCGGATGCTGCACACAAAAGTTATAGCAGTTTTAAATCTTGTATTTCAAAAATAAATTAAATGGATTCCTATTCGTTTGTAATTCGCGAATTTCTTCACAAATGCTTAAACACCATTGTTTTCTTTGCATACTAGTCAAATCACACTGAAATACGGTTTAATAGTCGCGAAAAACAAATAGAAACATGAAGATATCGGAAAATAAAAAAAAATAATTTTTGAATTAATACAATTTTTTTTTTTTGAATTTTCGTTTTTTTTAGTATGGTTAAGAGGATACGGTTTTGCCTTAACAATACATAAAAATTATCAATATTGAAAAGCTTGCAATTATCGAATTAGTTGAAATCAGTTGATGCGCATGCGATTTTCGTATAAACCGAATCAATGTCTTTCAATAATTATGAATTTTTCGATGTTTAATATAGCGGTCAAAGTGTGCCACTCGATGCACTTTACTATGCAAAAACCTTAAAAATGGCTAAAAATAACGCAACGTGCATACGATTTTTATGCGCATCCGAGTTCAGTAATCTCCTATGAAAATACACAAAATGATACCTATTTTAGAAGGATCGGTTAAGAACAGCGGATGTGCCTCCACAATCAATTTTGGATAAAATACGCATATTATTCGCGTATCGATGTATTTTTTACCTATTTCCACACAGATTCGCGAATTTGATAATACAAGCATAAATGCATGTAAAATTAATTCGAAGAAAACCGCGATTATTTACGCGAATTTGTCAAAATAAGTCTTTGCAGTTTTTCCCACATTCAAGGTACTTATATCCGCGGTTTTATTGGACGGAATTGAACATGGATGGGCTTATTAGATCAGGCACGTAAAAAAACTAAAATCGCGCGGGGTTCCACGGATTTTGAATGGACTTTCTTAATAATAGACTCAAAAAACATGTTTTTTATAAAAATTTACGCACCAAATTTTCGTCTTTGGAACCCAATTGCAAAGAAGCTACAGTGAACACATTCATGAGATATACACTAAACGAAGCAGAATCACGAGTTCTACAATCCTATAATTAGTTTATTCTATTATCTGGATGCGCATCCTAATTATAAGAAAAATTCAAAAAACACGGAACATCCGGCTTCAAAATGTCAGCATCCATTTTGGGTGGATGCAGTGATTATATCGAAAAATCATACATTAGAACCATATTGTCCATGGGGTATTCTGCAACTTAGTCACTGATCACATGTTCGTGCGTTGTGTAGTTTAGCCACAAATCGGGAACGAACACAAAAAAACTCGTTGGCTTCAACACATTTTCACCCATTTTTTTACATTACCACCATCACAGCTTCCACCCAACTTATTATTTATTACCAATATTTTAAGATTTTGACAAGAACACTTCATTTTATAGAAATGAATTTAAATTATATGCAATATGTTCATATTTCGCGAGTTATAACCTTGCAAACCTCAGCTTCAAGGAATTTAAAAGATTTTTGTAATTTCCCATATACTCATGAACACTTAATCAAAAAGATGGGGGTAATTTAGTGCTCCTAAAGACGGAATGCGTAATATGTTATTTAACATTTACAATCTTACCCTATCCAAAAATTTATCCCTTCCCTGACTGTCATGTCATTTTCAAAAAATACCTTGAAAAGATTTATTTCCCTCTAAAATATAAATTCATTAAAATTTCGTTTATGAACCAACCCCCTAGACAAAATCGATAATTTTTTGAAAATGTTTTCAAACGCGTGGGTCAAACAATTCACACACCTGTGAGCAGTGCTTTTCCGACATCTGTCCACGTGCAGATCACAAACAAACGGTAGCGAAATGCCCAAAAAACATCAATTTCACACACACTCAAATCACTCACTCACACGCAAATTCAAATTTTTAAATTTTGGCGTTAATTTCACCCCCCAAAACAACAAAATAAATTCGAATGTTTTATATTGTCATAAACCGCTGCTGTCCATGTATTGGTTCCGGTGTTCAGATGAACATGACTGAGTATTGTGTTTAGCCGATGTATTTGTGTGTGCGAATATGAATACTGTCGTCGGTCGTTATCTGCCTGTTATCATCATCGGCTGGCCGCTGACTACTTAAGTCTCCGCAAACATTCGCCCAATTTGTGATAGCAGGCAGCAGCACCACCTCCACGTAACGTACTCATCCGTGTAATTCGCATGGAATAATAGTTCTGCTGAGTTCTTTTTCTCTCCTATCTCTATCTGTCCCTACTTCTAACGACAATCGGGTTGTGATTGTGTTCAAATAGCGTACGACAGACGTCGACAACTACGTTCGATACCATAGTAAAACGATCGACGAGCCGGAGCAGCATTTCAGTTTTAAAAGCAACAAGTAAAGCACACAGATAGTGTAGTCGCTCGCTTCTATATCTTCGCTTAAGACGTTCTGAAATATTCGGATCGAAATAGAAAAAAAACATTGCATGTAAACAAAACAACAATAATTTTCCGAAAAAAGGACTAACAATTATTTTATTTTTTTTTCTCTCTCTCTACCATTTTTTGGAACTGGAATTTCTTGTGGTGACAAAACAAAATAATAAAAAAACAACAAAACTGAAATTGTGACGTATAGTGAATAAACGTGTGATTTCCTCCTTACTCCTGCTACCGTTGTGGTCTAATTTGGTTTTAGCCCAACGTCCTACCTCAACACTGACACCGCCGTCACTCACCGCCGGACCACAGCAACTTAAACTTCAACTACCTCTTTCAACGGAAAGTATTAGCAGAAATTTTTCCAGCAAAATGCCAGAGAAACGTATTGCCCCAACCATTGATACTGCCGCCGATTTTGAATTAAAATTGCCCGGGTAAGTGAATTTAATTAAAAATTTTCAAATTGTTTACAATTGTTGGCAACATGAATCACATAATTACCAAAGTCCACAAAAATAATGAAAGCATTTTCCACACACACACACATACATTTATGTTCATTGTCCCCCTTTTGTTTGTTACGTAGTAAACATTTGACCTTGGCAGTGATGATTTTTGCTCCATACAATTGTCTTACTCGCCACTGATAAGCTTTTGTTAACAACGTAATTGTCTAAAGAGGGAGTGTAAACATGTATGTGTGTTGGAGTGTTGTCCGATATAGGGATGAGAATGCATTTAAAAAACTATCGTGTTAGGATTTCAGGTGTCAACAACAAAAGGTTTTAAAGTTTTAATTTTGTTCTCATCGTTTATTCTCTTTAAAAATATCACTCGCATGACACGTGAATGTTTATTCCATTCATGCACTTGGGTAATATACAATTGTGGGTTAGTGGAAAAATGTTTGGAAATTATTTATTTTGTTGTCGTGTATTGTAAGGATGGATCAGTTAAAATTTAAATTTTGATTTAATACTATTTCAGATCCTTAAGTTTTACAAAGCAATTTGGGCGGAATTCAAATATAGCGGGGAAAAGTCCAAAACATAACCACCATAGTAGTGTTGGCGTGTTATTTGGGATACCATTTGTATTTTGTTTTTGCAAAATAGTCAGACTGAATCCCAGTTTGTTTAAAATTAATTTTTTTGCAGTATTCTTGTAAGCATATCGGAGGTCTCTAATAGATATCTCGTAAAGTATCGATTGGGAGGGAGACATTTCGCAATAATTTTTTTTATGTTTTTTGTTTGGTGCATTTATTTGTGAGTTACAGGGTGTTAAAATTGGAAGTGAACAAAGAGAAAATTCGGTATATTTTACAGTTTTTCTTTGACAAAGGCGAAAATGCAAGCCAAGCGGTAAAATTGTGTATGGTGTTTATGGTTCCGATACTGTAACAGCCAATTACGTGCAATTTTGGTTTCGTAGATTCCGTTCAGAAATTTTTGGTGTTAAAGATGCACCTTGCACAGGTAGGCTGGTCGTCGGAAATGTCGATAACATCAAAGAAATGATCGAAGTTGACCGGCATGTTAGCAGTTTTAATGTATCCGCCATATAGTCCCGACTTGGCACCAAGCTATTATCATCTTTTTCTTGCATGCAAAATTTCTTTAATTATAAAAAATTGGTATCTAAGAAGGATTGTGATTTTTTTTTTAAATAGAGACCAGGGTTTCTAAGAGAGAGGCAATATGAAGTTACCTTTAAAATGCCAACAAATCATACAACAAAACGGTGCAATCTGACATTTCAAAGCATGTTAAATAAAGTCCTATAGTTCATATACGAATAATGGATTTATTTTTCCCCAACCTAAGGTATGACCGAAGACCTCCACAAACCCTAGGCTGAGGATATATTTTTGTCGGTAAAACCTATTGACACTTTTTTACTTAAAAAAAATCATTTCAATTTAAACCACATATATTCCTTATTGACGCTCAAAAATAGAGGTCATCGATTCCACATTTCAGTAGAAATTTTCTTAACTAACTTTGAAAGGTTGAAATTTCTGAATTAGTGACAATTCGATGATAAATGTAAGGGAACGTTCACGAATTAAATCAAAGTTGCCAAGACCCTCTTGGAAACCCTTTAAACCTTTTTTCGGAAATGGTGGGTTTACCGAAAAAAAAATTGAAACCACACACCCCCCCCAAAAACACTAAAATCTTAAAAATTATGTTTTTTATTAATGCGGGGTGCTTGAACACTCAAAAGAAGGGTGAGCAACCTCATATATTCAGTGAGATGTTTTACATAATGAAAGTTGCTTGCTAATATTTGTATATATATACGCGAAATTATTTGGAAAATATATCTACTATGATTTTTTTTTTTTCAGATAGTTGTGATATATGTTTAATTTGTTTTTCAAATTCTATTAATTTTGTTGCCAAGCCATTTTATTTGCAACATTTTTGTTTTTGTTTGTTTTCGTTCTTTTTGGAAAGCATGTTTTTCCAACTTTTGTTTTTCTTTCTGTGTCGCTTCCCTCCTAATAATGTCAAATTATTTCAGAATTGTTGTTATGATCTCATTATAAGTAGGCCATTTTGAATATATATTAATACGACGCGAGAGGGTGTTTAGGATTTTATTTTATTACCTTTCCTTTATGTATCTACATACGTAAATAAATATATAATTTGTTCCCCAATGCAAAAAAAATAAATTTATGGACCAATAAGAAAATGTGTTTTTATACCGGTACTTCATTGGAAAATTTTTGTCTCATACTATATAAAATATACATACGTATACATTAATGTTTATTAGTAGCACACACATGGAAAACAGTCTCACGCCTTTCACATTTCAGTCTCATAAAATCAAAGTTCAATGTAGAAAAATTTTAGAAATATATATAAATTCCTTTTTCGGGGGCCTGTGCACATTCAAGTGGGTCATGATCTATATAAAATTTTAAAAATTTATTGTTGGTATTAAATAAATAAATACTAAAGTATATTTAGATTAAACATATAATTCGCAGAAATTAGCCGAGAACTGACCTTATTTTTTGCAAATCTTCATTTTGTTTATTAATATTTTTAATATCTTTATAATATATTTAGATCACCGACCCCATTTTCTTAATACATAATGCGTAAAAAACAGCCGAGATTCGCCCTAGTTTTTGGCTAGTTTTTTGCTTTTGTTTTCAAGTTCAAAATTAATTTACGATATCGGGAAATTGGGATGACACAAAACGGATTTATATTGTGGGAATACTCAGGTTATTATTAGTTTTTGAGTATTTTGTTTAGAATATAATCAAAAACAGACTCACACACACACGCACAAACAAATATTAAAACAATTCTTAGTTGTTATGAAAAAAATCAGGCCACTGCCTAGAATGTTAATTGTTCTACTACAGAAAGATCTAGTTCTTATCATTGTACATATAGATATCCCACCGTTTGATTTTGATTCTATGATAAAAATAAAAATTATATTATTTTTTATTTCAAATAATATAGAAATATATTTCCTCTTGATGTGCAATTCATCTCGTTTTGAAAATGTCAGTGTCAAGGATCACATTTAATATTTTTCAATTGTTGGCAAATAATGTGCAGGTTGTCGTTGCTCAATGACCTCGTGGTGCCAATGTTATTGGCCTTGATTGTTAATGAGATTAATAAGGCTGTAGATTGGGAGCAGGAATGTTGATTATTTGTTGTATATTACCTGAAGGTGGGAATCAATGGCCTTCGAATATTTCATATGAAAATATTTTTTGTCCTATTTTATATTGACTCTTGCCATGTTCATCCTTATGTTGCGGGAATTCGTAATATGTAGGGTACAATTATTTTTATTTTCAAAAATATTAAAAAAATTTTAAATTTTAATATACAGGATGAGGTAAAAAAAACTGCAACCAAAGTCAAACGCCATAATTTTTAATTTTTTTGAATGAAAGCAAAAAATGTCGGATAAAACATCAAGATTTTTGAATAAGTTTAAATTTATTCGAATTGGTCACCTATGTCGCGAATTATGGCCTTCAAACGGCCAATGAAACCATCACACGCTGCCCGAATGTTGCTCTGAGGTATTTTGGCCCATTCCCGGCGAAGCGCTTGCTTGAGGTGATCGACACTTTGGTATTTTTAGTGCCAACCTTGCTTTCCAAAATACTCCAGACACTATAGTCCAACGGATTAGTATCCAGAGATTTTAGTGACCATTGTGCGCTGGAAATGAAGCGAAGAACCTCATTTTGTAACCATGGCCGGCGCTTGAGTTCAGGTGGCCAACCGAAGGTGCACATTTTCAGCTGACTTCTTTGGCAAGTAAACACGACCATTTTGTTTGTTTACAAACTGCTGGACAACGAATATTTTCTCATCGGAGAAAACGAAATTCGGAATTTCACCACTTTCGCCCAAGCGAAGCAAATCCTTGACCCTTTTTTCGTCTATTTTCTTTCTGTTGCGGTGTAAGTTCTTGCACTCTGTGGAATTTCAATGATCATAATTAACATTAGGGCTTACTTAAAAAAATATATTTTGCTTTTTATATTTCCAAATATACTTTTGCGCTTGATAGAAGTTAATCTTCTGTAAAACCAATTACAAACAATTAGCTTCTACAGACACCTTCAAATTACAGTTTTCCCTTTTCTTATCAAAGATTAAATGTATAATCTGCCATAATCTTAGCAATTGAAACAAAATATCAGATAACACCATTATGTAATTTAATATGATATCAAAAATTTACAAACAGTATAAATCTTTCGTGATAATAATTTCAAAAATTGTTTTTTTTTTCGTTTTATAGATTTTTGAACAAAAACAAAACCTTGGCATTGCTTTTGGATTACGATGGCACTCTCGCCCCCATTGCTGATAATCCCAAGAAAACTGTTATGCCCATTGCCACCGAAGTTATTCTGAATAAACTGGCCAAACACCCCAATGTTTTCTTAGCTGTCATATCTGGCCGTGGCATTAAGGATGTCCAAGGTCGTGTTGGCATTAACGGCATTATGTATGCCGGTAATCATGGCATTGAAATTGAATCGGAAGATGGCAGCCGTCACGATTATCAACTTCCTGCCGAGGTCCAGGAAAATTATACCCATCTGGTTAAGGAGCTGCGGGCCAATGTTGAAAAGAATAACGCCTGGGTAGAAGACAAGCGTGTATCGTTGACATATCACTATCGTGATACACCCGTCGAAATCAAGGAATCACAAAAACAAGTGGCCATTAAAATTATTGAAGCCCACGGTTTCAGAGCCAATCAAGCTCACGAAGCCATTGAGGCCAAACCTCCAGTAAATTGGCACAAGGGTGAGGCTGCCCTGTTCATTTTGAAACACAAATTTGGTGAAAATTGGGCTGATGAAATTAAAGTGATATTTGCTGGTGACGACACCACCGATGAAGACGCTATGAGAGTGAGTATTAAAAATACACAAATCGATTGACAATTACTTAATTCCTTATCACTTCTGTAATTACAGCTACTCCAAGGCCAAGGCAAATCGTTCAGAGTATCAACAGATCCTGAAATTCAAACCTTCGCCGATTTTAGATTGTCACGTCAGGATTTGGTCAGTGATTTATTGAAATGGATTTCCGATGCCTATGGTGTCTAAGCGCAACAACGACAACAATTTATTAATTTAACAAATTATACTATTATTATTATTACTATTATTATTTTATTTACTACCATTGTATGTAAAGACCTCCCCCTATTTGTAGTTTTAAGTGTTATTCAATTTTCATTTTTTTCGTTGTTTGTTTTATTTTATTTTTAATGTACAACAACAATTTAAACGGGTACAGAAAAATAATATTACAGTCGTAAACACAAACAAATATACATACATAAATACATAGATATTATTAACATACTCATGCATCTTTAGTCTATAGATATTGTAGTGAAAAAAAAAATATGTCATCCCCTATTTGCCTTATCCTCCAACAAAATATTTCACAAACAATTATTTAATAAATGAATATTTGAAAAAAGAAAATTCTGTATACACGTTTTTATATACTCACAACATAATCTTCATGTTTGAGCCATTTTTATTGTATATTGTCGCTTGAATTATCAGTGCAGTAACAGACACATAGTTTGACGTTTTGGGATATATAGGACGAACTGATTCGACGTATGTTGAATTGACACAATTGAATTCCGACAAATATTACCATAATAATTTGTATTACACAAGGACTCACTTTAGATGTCATAGATAGTTTCAAACTATAGGTATTTAGTACCCAAACCCCCCAAAATAACAAATAAAGGTTTATCCATTTCGTGGTTTCAAAAGTAATTGTCTGGATTCGACTAATTTTTTAATTTCAGTTGAAAAGGTTTCACTTAACCAATACAAAAAAGTGAACAAAATTTTCTTTGCAAGAGACATTTCATGGCCAACAACAACATGTGATTTGACAACATTAGACTTTTTATTGGGTTACGAGAAACACCGTGTTTATGCAGATAAACCAACTCTTGAGAAATCCCAATAAGTTTCAAAAAGTAGTCGAAAATGACCCCAAAATAATGCTTGCAACACTTGCGAGGACATTATTTAAATAATGTATTGTTTCACAAATAAGACCCCATGTTTTTTTTTTTTTTGGTCGAAATCCGATAGGTTGCACGATAACTGTCGGTTTCATTCAAACTTTGCATCAAAAAATCAAGTTCGAAGATGGGGAACATCTGTCCAGTTCTTCTTTTGGTTAAAATGCATCATTCCTACGAACTATTCTAAAAATTGAGTTTTATTTTTCTATTTAAGGGGACCCCCCCATTCTCGGGGTCAAACATTTTGTTGATATAATTCGAATCTATACTAATTAAAGAATGTCCCTACAAAATTTCAAATGAAAATCTCAAGAACTCTTGAAGATATAGCCGATTTATTGTGTCAGCATCAAGTGACGGCTGAAGGGCTTCTCAAACTTTAAACGCGTTTTTCTCTAAACATTTTTTGCGAATGGCAGGCACGATAACTCAAAAACTAATAACCCAATCGACTTCAAAATTTTACACGTTTCTCTGTAAGTGTATAGTTATCGTATGAACTAGGATAAAGCCAATCGGTGAAGATCTTCCTTAGTTTTAAACTTGGGTTTTGGTAAAAAATCGGCGATTTTCCAAAAATATTTTTTCAAAGGTCCACCAATAATCCTAGTTCATACGAGAGCCAGACATGTACTTCTTCTAACACCGTTGGAATTTTCGGATTCCGATGTTTCAGTGAGGAGTTATCATGCCCGCCATCAAAAATAAGGACTTTTCTTTAATTACAAAAAACAACAACAAAACTA
>NW_026879523.1:0-27614 GCF_032173495.1 Musca vetustissima | reverse complement strand
TTCATAGCGTAATGAATTGATCCTAGAATGATGTGTGCTGAGTTTCATGAAAATCGGTTCAGATTTAGATATACCTTCTATATCTGATGAAATGAAAAAATTAGTATAGGTTACAGAATTACATGTTTATGGATCCTATTTTATTTTGCTGGTCCTTTAAAAATGCGACGTCTGTTAGGATTCAGCTGTTAAATATACCCAAAGTGGTGAAGGGTATCATATAGTCGGCCCCGTCCGACTTTACTACTTTCCTTACTGTTTTTTTTTTTTTTTTTTTTGGAGTGATACTAAAATTAAAAAAAAAAAAATTGGAACAAATTAACAATTCTAAAAAAAGTGATAGGTGCTAGATAAATTTTTTTGGTGCTAAGCGATTTAAAAAGTGCTAAACCTTGCACTAAAAGTGCTAAATTGGCAACACTGGTCGTTGTTAAGGTCGTCGTCTTCTAATGAGCTCGTGTGTTGGCATCACTTATTCTAGAGTGGTTATATACCTCAGGTTCGGGTAGGTAGAATGCAGATACTTTCAGGAGTCTTGCACTGCCCGACGTTCTGTTTTTCGACCAACCACAGGTTTTTTTCCCATCCCATATGGGGTTTGGAGAATTCACACTGATGTTGCCCTCCCGTTTTGTATCCCTTGGGAATCACAGTGTATCCATAGCGTCTTCCTCGCCCATTAAGGGTGAGTCGTCGCAGAGGTGAGTTGCGATGCTTTCCGGTCTCCTCTATTATGTTGAGAAGATGGTTCGTTTGCCTACAGTGGCCGTCGTAGAGTTTGGGTTTGGCTCCACCAAAGCGTGGAGGAAATAATAATTTCCGAAAATTTCACTCTAGCCTCTAAACGAATTATGTTACATCATCAGAATCGGTTAACGTTTAGACATGGCTTCCATATAAGGCTATCCGCAATTTTCAGTATTTTAGGGTCCTTGAGTGAATTTTTCAACCAAATTGGGTTTACTAAAAATTTTAAATATAAGTCCCCTCAATTTTCGGAATTTTGAGGTTTGAGCGTATTTCTCAACCGAATTCGCTATAATTTTTTTCACCTTTTGGAGTTGTCTCCTTATAGCCGCATTCCAAAATAGTATGTGGGAAATTCTGTATTCGAAATTATCAGTTTATACCCTACAAAGTATGAGATTCTAAGACGATTTTGCCATCTGTTGTAACCATCGAGAATGAACGTATTTATGTCTAGCTCCCTCAATTAGACATAGCACCTCATATAATGATAACTCCAAATGTTCGGAATTCTTACAAGATGTAATAAATATTGGTCCCACTTTAGATATAGCTGTCGGGGAAGTACGCATAAAAAACACTAGACCCCACCCCCCCCCCCCCACCCCAAAATCAAAATCCTATGTACGTTGGAAATGACCTTATATAACAATGCCCTCTAAATTGCAGTATTTTGAGGATTTTATACACATATACCACCATGCGTTGTCAATATCGGTCCAATATCGGGTATGAGAGTTTATCAAAAACCTCCTTTACAATTTTGATTTGGTGTGCATTATGGTTTACTACAATGGCTTGGAACCTACGCACAGTGGGTTAGAATACCCTGTTTCCTTGGATTAATTAAAAAATTAAATTTTAAGTATCGTTAAAAATTTTTGCACACGGTTAAAGTATATAAAATTCTACATCACTTGTCGTTGAAATAAATGTCAAAAGTGGACTGGTGTTTTTGTAGTGAAACTTCAAAGTTAAACTTCATACAAATTTTTGTGCCAAAAAAGGCTGAAAAAAGTGAAAACGTTCCCGTTGAAAATTTTATTTATTTAAAAAAGTATTGTAAAAGTTAAACATTTTTCAACGGAACCATGAAGTTTAGGTTATTTTGCAAATACTTCGTTAACATTTGAGTATGAAATTGTGTTTGGAAGTGATTAAGATTTAATTATTTATATTGAAAATGCCAAAAAAAATAATATTTTTATATTTTAAATGGATAAATAGTTATTATTCGTCCACATTCGTGTCATAATTATTGGTTTATATTAAAGAGGACATAAATCTGTGTTATATTGCAAAATTTTACGCTGCCCTTTTGTGCCTTTTAGAAGCTATGCATTGTTTAATACAAGTGTTGCAGCAGTCAAATTAGCTAAAAGTCACATTGATCTCGTGGCTGGTGCTGTTGTTGAGTGTTGTGTTTTCTTGTTTTTCATGTTATTTTTTCTAATTATTTTATTGTTGTTATTTTTTTTTTATAATATTCTTTCTTACAATAATATTTTGTTTTTGTTTATTTTAATAATATTCATTGTTTTGACAAATAGTGATTGTGCTGTGCAGTTTCAAGTAGTCGGGTAAAAGGGTTCTTTATTAGAATTTTTTTATAGGTACAAGTTCGAACGTTGTTTTTTATAATCTTCGAAGCTTATGATGGATTCGAGCGCTCAAACAATGAATGACAAGATGACATTTTTAGCTAAAGAAATCAAAAAAACGCTAAAAAAATCTGCCGAAATAACAAAAATATATGTTAATTTAATAAAATGGCACGTGTCGGTTATAGCTGTATCCAGTGGCCATGAGATTAATAATGAAAAATTTCAAATATATGCACACAATACACGACGACTTTTTGTTGAAACGTATCCTTGGTATAATATGCACAAGTTTTTTATTCACGGACCCGAAATTGTGTCAAATGCCCTTTTACATATTGAGCAATTATCAGAAGTTGGTGATGCTGCGGACAGAGATGGCCTGTCAGAAACAGTGACGTAAATGACATACTTTTCCGACGTATAATACATACGTCAGAAACGTCGGAAACCCACTCAAAACCATTATGTTTTTTATAAAATAGCTATTTACATTTATCGATTTGGAAATAACGTATGCTTTACTCAAATTCATATCGAATATCAAAATTTTTTTCTTAAAAAAATTCAGAATTTTTTATCTGTTCTAGTAAAGAATAGCCAGATATACAGTAAAAATAATATATGTTCTTGAAAATTACTGTATATGGTGATAATATTGAAATAAATGACGTTTACTACATTTTATACAGGTATATGACGTTTTCGACGTTTACACCTTTTTGACAGTCGAAAACCTGAAAATTCGTCATACGGACCATCCCTGGCTGCGGATGATGACGATGTGGATGATCAACTATAAGATGTATAAAATTCAATGTTTAAGATATCATATTGTACTCCTTGCACTATATACCTACACTGATATTTGGCACTACTTAATAAAATTATACTCAAATATACTTAGAAAACATTATTTTTAACTTATTTTAATGGTATTAACTGAAAAATAAAGAAAAATTATTCTAACATAGCTTCCCTGATTTGATCCAAGAAAACATGGTACTCTAACCCACTGTGCTACGGTGAAAGGTATCCAAAGTTCGGCCCGACCGAATTTAACGCCCTTTTTACTTGTTTTATGTATTATCATTCCGTGCTATTCTCCGCTTTTCGTGTTTCCATTTTAAAAGTGAAACACTTAATTTTATTATATTACCAGAAGTGGGCAATCAATATGTACTGGTCTAGACGCTTTGTTTTCCCTTCTAGCCTTAAGGCAACCTGGCTTTTAATAAATTTCTATTTAAATCCGTTAAATAAATACTGCAATTTTCAGTTGCACGGTTTTATTTTTTCTTCATTAAGCTTAAATAAGTTCCGTTCCGTGAATTTTAGTCAAACAGAGATTATTTGCTATCAAAGTAAATTTCATTGAAATCGCTCTGTTATTGACTAATATTAGCATTGTAACATTTTTGTAATATCAATTAAGTTTAGAGATTACATCTGATTATGACAACCAGTCAAATATTTATCATTGCCTAATGGCAGGATTTTTGTAAAATGCTCTCTCTCTCTCTTCCTAGATAACTAAATAAATATGGTCAGTTTAGTGGTTTAACGAGGGTTGGGGAATACTAAGGATGGTGAATTATTGTGGAGGACATATATAGACCAGCATAAAAACGTGGATTTGATTGATAATTTTTTGAAGGACTATCACAGCTGCGAAGCTCCTGAAAGGATATATCTACACCCTGCACAACTATTTGGTCAGGGTATTATAGCTCTATGCAGCCCCAAAAGTTTGTAACGCCGCGAAATATTGGCCCTAGACCCACCTTTAAGTATACCGATTGTCATATCTCGACTAGCTGAGTCGATCTAAACATGTGTGTCCGTCCGTCTGTCCATTATAATTTGTAAACACGACACAGGCCACAGTTATGGACCAATCTTCACGAAATTTTGCATGTAGGATGGGTCCTGGCCAATGAACCCATCCTACATGCAAGATCGGTTAATATTTAGGGGATGAAATGGGCCAAAAACTTTATTTTTGTAAATTTTTGACCTAAACGCTGCGAATTTTTGCACGGAGAAGGGGATCGGGCCAAAGAATAAGTATGACTGTTTTGATAAAGATCGGTCAATATTTAGCGGGTCAAATGGACCCTGACTTGTGTGTGAAAAATTGCAAAACTTGTATTCTATGGGGTATATATTTGCACCTGAAGGTCCTAGACCCGAGAAGTTGATAGTATGTTCAAGAGGAGTGGTTGACCTTAAAATTTATACCAATTATGTTGTCGTATATACTCGGATGTGGGACTTACACATAAATATTTACAGGTGCTAACGTATTCATTATTTAGTAACCCATTACCACACTAAGGGGCGGAAATATGAAATTGAAATTTTCCATGAGGTTATGGTCACCGACAACGCCTATAATTTTTTTCGGTGATGATCAGATAAGATTATGATGAAGTGGACTGAAAATTTTTTTTTTTTTTTTTTTTTTTTTTTCGAGTCGATCTATAGGCCAAAATTGAAAGCCGAACATCACAACACAACCCACGGTGAAGGGAATCTGAACAAGTGATTAGAAGGGCTGTACTGAATATTTGTAAAATTTGTTGACCTCTAGTCGGTCAAAAGGGTGCAAATATCGCGAAATATTGCCCAAGCTCAGAATATGGAACCACATAAACTTATATTTTCGTGGAAGTTGTGTAGGGTATCATATGGTCGGCCCCGTCCGACTATACTGCTCCGCTCACTGGTTTAAAGTAAGGTTTGTTTTTGGATTTTTAAGTAAGTTTTTATACCCTTCACCACACTGTGATACAGGGTATTGTGTCTTTGTGCATATCTTTGTAACAGGCTAAAATAATCGAAATAGACCCATGGTTCCTTTTTAGAATATGCATAGAATCACTTTCTGAGTCGATTTATGAATGTCCGTCTGTCCGTCCGTCCCTCTGTCCATGTTAAATTGTAAACAAAGTGCAGGTCGCAGTTTTGATTCGAATTGGATGAAATTTGGCCCACGGACAAACCATATTTAAATTGGGAAAAACCGGTTCAGATTTAGATATAGCTCCCATATACAGTTTCGTCTGATTTAAGGTAAATGGTGCACCAAAGTGGCTATATACCTTTCGATTTGCACGAAATTTGAGTCTAGAATGATGAGTGGTGAATTTCGGGAAAATCGGTTCAGATTTCGATATAGCTCCCATATATAGTTTCGTCCGATTTAATGTAAATGGTGCACCAAAGTCTTTATATATTTTCCAATTGCACGAACCCTATTGAAATTGGGAAAAATCGGTTCAAATTTAGATATAGCTCACATATATATTTTCGTCCGATTTAAGGTAAATGGTGCACCAAAGTGTTTATATATCTTTCGATTGTCACGAAATTTGGCATAACGTACTGAATTGAGCCTAGAGTGATGTTTGCCAAGTTTCGTAAAAATCGGTCAAGATTTAGATATAGCTCCCATATATATTTTCGTCCGATTTCATGTAAATGGTGCACCAATGTCCCTATATATATTTCGATTTGCACTAAATTTGGCGTAGCGTACTGAATTGAATCCAGATTTAGATATAGCTCCCATATAAAGTTTCGTCCGATTTTATGTAAATGATGCACAAAAGTCCCTATTAATCTTTCGATTTGCACGAAAATTGGCACAGCGTACCGAATTGAGCCTAGATGCCAAGTTTCGTGACAACCAGTCCAGATTAAGTTATAGCTTCCATATATAGTTTCATTCGATTTTATGTAATTGGTACACCAAAGTCCCTATATATCTTTCGATTTACACGAAATTTGGCACAACGTACTGAATTGAGCCTAGAGTGATGTTTGCGAAGTTTCATGGAAATTTGTCCAGATTTAGATATAGCTCCCTTATATATTATCGAATGATTTTACGCAGTTGACGCACCAAGGAACCAATATATGGCTGATAGGAACAAAACGTACTGGAATTAGTATAACCTAACCTGAAATTTTGCACATCGTACAAAATTTAGCATAGAATAGCGTAACAAACAAATGACATGTTTATTGATTGATCTTAGACGATTCACATTTAGATGAGTATTACATATTTTAGTTCATCCAATTTCATGTTAATGGTCCTGTTTAATATACCCATAGTGGTGAAGGATATCATATAGTCGGCCCCGCCCGACTTTACTACTTTCCTTACTGGTTTTGAACTATATTACACCCTGAAATTTATCGTTCAACTCTAACATATGGTTCACCCCTCGTTCTAATCTAAACCTTTTATTTACCCGCTACAAATAGCCCGACCGCGCAACAAAAACAATAGCTAAATTATCAACAAACAAAGATATACAAAGGTAAAAGCAAATGTGGAAAAATCGCAATAAAAACCGTCAATGTTAAAATGTTTTGCAAATAGCAGGAGCAGCAACAGCAACACACACCGACAAGTTAAACTCGCGCACAAAACCTGTCGAAATTAAATGAACCAAAAAAGTGTGCACACACACACATGCAACTTTGTATCACTCCCGCACACACAAAGGCACACATACAACAATATAACAAATCAATGAAAGCAATGATGCATAACATTGATGTATATTTATTATATTTGAAAAGTGACAGACAGACAAACACATTCGCACACACACACGTTCATCACATCTAAATAGAAAAATAAAATAAATAACAGATCTACAAATTCGTACCATTTGATAAGACAAACGATAGGTAATTTGTGAACAAAAAAGGGTTAATATCATTGAACCAATTCAAATATGAGAGATTTTATGCTAAAATAGAGTAAAAACAATTTAGAGGTAAATTGGTAGCAGGTAAAGGAATTTATTTGCACATTAATATCCTCAAGGAATATCATTTGACGTGATTTGCCTTGGGATAAAATTACATCATTAGATGATGGGACAGGTGGGTGTATGCTTACTACATATAAATACGTACAAGGTATTCATACGCCACACTGTATCCTACAAATGGCAAGTTCTTTGATATGGTTCATTTCCGGTTACAAATATTGCTATATTAAAATAATATGTTATGTGATACAGTAATGTTTTCCTATAAGAATTACATGCATAGAATTCAATAGCTTCGAAATCCATTATCTTCACATATACAGTAGGAACCCGGATCACGATGTAGGCAAATATGGGCTGGCAAACGTGAACTAGTTTAACCATATCGAATCTAAATTACCAAGTAAAAACAAATAAAAGTGACTTACACTTCAGAACATATATTAAGTTAATTTGGTCTAGTGTGAAATATTTCGTTTCATTGGAGCGGCTCTTAGATATACTCCGATTTTACGTAAATGGTTTACAATAGATTCGATTCGATTTGCACGACATTTTCTTTAGAATATTGAATTGAATCTTCAATGACGTGCGTTAAGTTATGTTGAAATCGGTTCAGGTTAAGATATATCTTCCATATATAATTTACCAAATAATTGTGGCGTCTTTGTGAATAACGTACGAAATTGAATCTAGAATAACGTATTTTGGATTTTATAAATTTAGCCAATTTAGCACTTTTAGTGCTAAACCCGATTGGCATATAATTTTTCATAGATTTCAGAATGGTATTTGTATGGGTTGATTTAAATTACTTCAAATATCTAAGTACTAGCATATACCCGCTACTTCGTTAGCAAATGTGGGAAGTATTTAAAGCCCAATACCGACCATTATTAACATCTTTAGAACCATTTAGTACCTATTCACTCTTATAGTACGTTTTTCCAAAACTACCTCCATATCTCCCTACACAAATTTGGTGTCATTTTTTACTCTTTGTACTGTTGTAAAATTTCAAATATAGCTTCACATAAATCCAAATTAAGTACCACAATCTTAATTTCAAATTTCAGGATTCTATCGGTTCACTTAAATCTAATTTGTTTCAAATTTAGAATCATTTATACATATAAGTACAAAATTCAGGATTCCAGCTCTACGGCTTAGCAAAATTGTACCAAATTCAGTGCCATTTAGTACACATTAGTAGACATTTCCAAAGCTTCCTACATACCCCAATCCAACACCCCAACAGTGATCCTAACTTCACATGTCAAGATTCCAGCTCTATCGGTTTACCTACATCTAAATTTGGTACCATTTTGTATACATTAGTACAAGTTCCAAAACTTTAAATATCCCAATCCTACACCCCAACAGTAACCCTAACTCCAGATTTCAGGATTTCAGATGTATTGGTTCACCCGAAAATTTCATTTGTACCAAATTTGGTACACATTGGTACGAATTTACAAAACTTTGTACAAAGCCAAATCCTACACCCCAGCAGCGATTCTAAACTAAAATTTCAGGATTCCAGCTCTATCGGTTCACTCAAATCTATATTTGGTACCATTACGTACACAATAGTACGAACATCCCAACAAAGATCCGAACTCCAAATTTCAGGATCGCAGCTCTATCAGTTCACCAAAAATTCAAATTGTACCAAATTTAGTACAATTTAGCACCCATGAATATAAATTTCTGAAACAACATTTATACCCCAATCCTAAACTCTAACAGTAACCATATTTCCAAATTTCAAGGTTTCCAGCTCTATTGGTTCACCTAAAATTTAATTGTACCGAATTTAGTACACATTAGTACGAATTTCCAAAACATTCCACAAAGCCCAATCCTGCACCCCAAAAGTGACCCGAACGTCAAATTTCAAAATTTAGTACAAATTTCCAAACTTCATACATTTGTTTAACCA
This sequence comes from Musca vetustissima, assembly GCF_032173495.1. Lineage (NCBI taxonomy): Eukaryota > Metazoa > Arthropoda > Insecta > Diptera > Muscidae > Musca > Musca vetustissima. The sequence continues at coordinate 18,531 of NW_026879523.1, read as the reverse complement.
AAATTAAAATTGTACAAAATTTAGTACACATTAGTATGAATTTCCAAAGCTTCCTAAATAGCTAAATTCTACCTTAACAATGATTCTACCTTAACAATACAAATATTACACGTAGATGGGAAACTGAGCAACTAAATGAACAAGGACCGAGAGAAAATCGTTCGGATAAGATTGTAGTGTAAAAAAGTGAAGCTGTTGTCCTCTAGCTGTTCGGTCCACAATTTTCGTTAAATCGGTCGAAAAAATATATACAAGAGCTAAATCTATTTTTGAAGAGCTATAAGAAAGTTTTTGGAAAAAATAGTATTAAAAATATTCAGGAATCTAGATTTGAAAATTATTTCATGCATAGGTTCCTATTGAAAATATGCACAAAATGCATTTCTGAGTCGATTTATGCATGTCCGTCCGTAGATAAGCCGTTCAATATATAAATAGCTGAATCGATATAGTTCTGAATGTTAACAGTGAGCGGGATGCACTTTTTTATGTAGGTTCCGTTCTGGCCAAAGAAAACACATATTTAGTAAAGATCGGTTATTATTTGTCGACTAAAAACTTAATTTTTGTATGTTCATCTCTCTAGAAGACACAATTTTGATATGATATTTTACATGGTAAAGTGGCCAACTTAACTGTTATGATGATAAATGATCAATATTAAGCGGGTCTGATACTTCAAAGGGTTAGACTGACCCTAATTAGACAAATATGGGTGATACCCTGAAATTTGTAAATAGCTCTATATTGTATGGTTAAATATTAAAACCAGTGAGCGGAGCAGTATAGTCGGACGGGGCTGACCATACTATACCCTACACAACTACCACAGAACTCTATCTTTCTGTGGATTTTTATTCCGAGCCTGGGCAATATTTCGTAATATTTGCACCTTCTTGCTCGATTAGAGATCAACAACTCTTCCTTACACTGACATATTTTCCGAATATTTCTAATATTCGGTACATGTCCATATTCCACTCCCCGTGGGTTGTGTTGTGATGTTGTCTTATAATTGTGGCATACATATCGACTCGAAAAAAAAAACAAAAAATTATGTTTTCGGTCCACTTCATCCCAAAATTATTATCTGATCTTCACCGAAAATTATAGGCGTTGGCCTTGACCATAACTGGAACCTCATGGAACATTTCAAAACGATTAGCGCTATATTTCCGCCCTCTAGTGTGGTAATGGGTTACTAAATAATATCTGAATACGTAAGTACCTATAAACATTTAAGTGTAACCCCCGCATCCAAATACAACGACAATGTAATTGGTATCAATTTAAAGGTCAATCACTCCTCTTGGACATACTGTCAACTTCTCGGGTCTATGTCCTTCAGGGGCAAATATATACGCCATAGAATACAAATTTTGTAATTTTTCACACAAAAGTTTGGGTCCATTTGACCCGCTAAATATCGACCAATCTTTATCAAAACAGGCATGCTTATTCTTTAGCCCGATCCCTTTCTCAATGTAAAATTTCGCGACGTTTGGGCCATAATTGTGACCTCTGGAGCGACAAGAAAAACCGACAAAAATTTTGTATTTGGTCCATTTCATCCCCTAAATATTACCCGATCTTTACCAGAAACAATAGGGGTCTTCATTGGCCTGAACCCATCCTACATGCAAAATTTCGTGAAGATTGGTCAATAACTGTGGCCTGTATCGTGTTTATAAATTATAATGGACAGACGGACGGACGGACACACATGTCTAGATCGACTCAGCTAGTCGAGATATGACGATCGGTATACTTAAAGGTGGGTTTAGGACCAATATTTCGCGGCGTTACAAACTTTTGGGGTGCACAAAGCTATAATACCCTGACAACATAGTTGTGTAGGGTATAAATACCAAACAAGAAATCGAAAATATTAAAATATTTCAGTGTCGTAGTTGGATAGCGTATCATGTCGTCAGCCCCGTACACTTATTTTGATCCGCTTAATGATATTTTATTGGATTTCCGCTATAATTAATGTTATCTGACGTTTTGTTAAGGAAGAACACTTTCAACTTTTTATATCCTACACAACTATGTTGTCAGGGTATTATAGCTTTGTGCAGCCCCAAAAGTTTGTAACGCCGCGAAATATTGGTCCTAGACCCACATTTGAGTATACCGATCGTCATATCTCGTCTAGCTGAGTCGATTTAGACATGTGTGTCTGTCCGTCCATTATAATTTGTAACACGATACAGGCCACAGTTATGCACCAATCTTCACGAAATTTTGCATGTAGGATGGGTTCTGGCCAATGAAGACCCCTATTGTTTTGAGAGAAGATCGGTTAATATTTAGGGGATGAAATGGACCAAAAACTTTATTTTGTCGGTTTTTCTGGTCGCTCCAGAGGCCGCAATTATGTATTCTATAGCGTATATATTTACCACTGAAGAACAAAGACCCAAGAAGTTGATAGCATATCCAAGAGGAGTGGTTGACTCAGATGTGGGAGTTACACTTAAATATTTACAGGTGCTTACGTATTCAGATATTATTCAGTAACCCATTACCACACTATATGGCGGAAATATAGCACTGATTGCTTTGGCCTTTTCCATGAAGATCCAGGAAGGGTCAAGGACAACGCCTATAATTTTCGATGAGGATCAGATAAACATTTTTGAATGAAATGGACCGAAAATTTAATTTTTGTGTTTTTTTTTTCGAGTCGAGCTATAAGCCACAATTGAAAGCCGAACACCACAGCACAACCAACGGTTAAAGGAAACTGGACAAGTAATAAGAAGGGCTGTACTTAATATTAGTAATATTCGGAAAATACGTCCGTGTAAGGAAGAGGTGCTGTTGGCCTCTAATCGGGCAAGAAGATGCAACTATCACGAAATATTGTCCAGTCTCGGAATAAAAATACGAAGAATATAAGAGTTCCGTGGTAGTTGTGTAGGGTATCGTTTGGTCAGCCCCGTCCGACTATACTACTCCGCTCACAGGTTTGAATTTTAGTTTTACACTATCATCCCCATAACTATATTAAAGTAATTTTTCCAATTCCTGTGAACTGGTTCATATACATATATGTAACTATAGTAAGTGACATTGCGATGGGTTTCAATTACTTTCCCTAGCCCCAAAAATACAATAAACAATAGTACAACAAATCACTATTTTCTGTTGGTTTCACTCTAAACGAAACCATTGAATAGGCAGAGAGAGAGAGAGATAGGCAATCGTCCAGACCAATCAATGCGGTTAGAACTGTCTGGCCGACCAAGTGAACTTAATGAACAAAATTGTTGAAATGAATTTTGCAATAGTGGAATTGTGTGCCGGAGTTGGGGGACATCAATTTGAGGGTGGTAGAGGTATTATACTGAACATTTTGTTGCAATAAAATAATGAGTATCTTTAAAATTTGTAGCAATTCTATTTTGGAGGTTTTTGTAAATACGTTTGTAAAATTCAAAAGGAAGCGAGATAGAACCATAGTTTATTTTGGGGAGTTGGTTTTAATAGTAAGTTACCCAGTTGGTTTTAGATAGTAAGGTTTTAATAGTAAGTTACCCAGTAAATATACATATAGGTCATATTGTGGTCACGTGTCATTTTCGATATGTTCGAAGGCCCTGCTCCAATATTTCGTTTTCTCCTGGTGTTTACTTATTGTACCGATAATACCACATAAAAGTCCCGTTCGATTTTAGGTATGTCACTTCATGATCCGATCGAACCTAACGACGTCTTTACATATTGATTTGTTGATTCAATATTTTTATACCCTTCACCACACTGTGGTACAGGGTATTATGTCTTTGTGCATATGTGTGTAAAAGGCGAAAGGAAACGATAGTCGATTTACGCATGTCCGTCCGTCCATGTATTTTTGTGAACAAAGTCCAGGTTGCATTTATGATCCGATTTGGATGAAATGTGGCATAGGTCACTTATTTGGCCCAAGGAAGAACCCTATTGAATTTAAGAAAACTCGGTTTAGATTTAGATATAGCTCCCATATATATTTTCGTCCGATTTAATGTAAATGATGCACCAAAGTCCCTATATATCTTTCGATTTCCACGAAATTTGGTACACCGTAATGAATTACGTATAGAATGATGTGTGTTAAGTTTCCTAAAAATCGGTTAAGATTTAGATATAGCTCCCATATATATTTTCGTCCGATTTAATGTAAATGGTCCACCAAAGTCCCTATATATCTTTCGATTTGCATGAAATTTGGCACAGCGTAATGAATTAGGCCTAGAATGTTGTGTGTTAAGTTTACTGAAAATCGGTTCAGATCTAGATATAGCTCCCATATATATTTTCGTCCGATTTAAGGTAAATGGTGCACCAAAGTCACTTAATATCTTTTGGTATGCACGAAATTTGGCACAACGTAATGAATAAGGTCTAGAATGATGTGTGTTAAGTTTCCTGAAAATCGGTTCAGATTTAGATATAGCTCCGATATATATTTTCGTCCGATTTGTGGGAAATGTTGTACCAAAGTCCCTTAATATCTTTCGATTTCCACGAAATTTGGCACAGCGTAATGAATAAGGTCTAGAATGACGTGTGTTAAGTTTCCTAAAATCGGTTTATTTAAAGCTTCTATATCCGACCAAATGAAAAATTTAGTATTGGTTGCAGAATGAAATGTTTATGGGTCCAATTTCATTTTACTGGTCCTTTAAAAAATGTGACGTCTGTTAGGATTCATCTGTTGAATATACCCAAAGTGGTGAAGGGTATCATATAGTCGGCCCCTTCCAACTTTATTACTTTCCTTGCTGGTTTTATTTTAGTTTAAAATTTGTAGAATTTTTGTACGTAAACATTTTATTTTACAACATCGGACAAAGGAACGGAAACTTCACCTTAAATGATTTGAATTTATCATTCATCTACTTTCCTGAGTTCCGAAAGTTATGTTGTTGCTTTTCCAGAAAAATAAAACCAACTTCCATTTGAGTCAAGGACGTCAGACAAATACAAGGAAATTATAAATGTTATTTCATGGTTACCAGCAATATTATCTATGCAATAAATATTGTGATTGATTTTTGCTGTCTTGTTTCCGTTTCCATTGTGGTATTCTATTTTCTAGTTTTTTTTTCTGTTTTACCAATAAAAATAAGTTTTTCTTTCTATTTATTCGTTTCGATTTATATTTGTGTGTAACCTATTATTGTTTTCCCTTTTGGCGTCCGGGTTTCACCAAGGTTGTTAGAAAACAACAGCAAAAAAAAAATGAATCAATGAATATTTATTCATTACTAAGGTGAAAATTGACCTGATTATTTTCCATTGAAATTCTCTATGAAATATATAGGTTAATAGCAGCAGCAGAGCAGCAAACTAGAAAGAAAAAACTTCAATATTTTTCCGCTTTGCTTGCAATTCCAATTTCGAAAACAATAACAATTTGCTTAAAGCATTACCATAGCAGCAGATATTGGTTTGGACGGGGTTTTTTATTTCGTCTTCCTAATAAAAAAAGTTAAATTGAAATGTTTTTCTATTTCTAGAACAAAAATCAATCATTTTAATTTCGAAAACAAAAACCAAACAATTGATGATGAGCGTTCGACGAGGAAAGTTTACGAGAAATGCAAATGTGGCTGGTAAATCACACAAACAACAACAACAGCTCAAATAGATATCCTTGAAATTCAAGGATCTGAAGTGTAATAGAAATGGGATTGCATTTGAGATATTTTCTGCTGGATTAAATGCCCAAGTGATTGCATTTACAATAGCACTTTTCGAATAATCAACAATTTGTAGGTGCAAAATAAAAATTTGGTTCTTAATTAAATGGAGAACGTTTTATAATAACAATAACACTTACATAGATTATATTCACGTTCTGATGAAAAATAATTAATTAATTGGATTTAGAAAGGGTAAAGTTAATTAAAATGCGAATGTGTTGGAAATGATGCATGACGTCGATCATCCCCATTAAGCATAAAACTTAGAAGCAAATAAATTTCAAACGCAAAATCAGTAGATTACTTTTGGTATTCCATAAATCCTGAGGGAGTTGGCAGTCTCTTACCGGGCGTCGCAGTCTCTTATGGTCAACGGGAAAACTGAATAATCATATCAATATATTAGAACCACTTAAACCTGGCGGGGGGTAATCGGAGGCGATACTATTATCCCCCTTCCAGGGTATATTTTAGGCTTTTATTCCCACAGACTATAACTGGCTACGGTAGTGTTTTCTTAAAACAAGCAAATATGGAAAGAACTCAGATGGAAAATACATGGGTGTCTTGGCAGCATACAAAAATGTATCTTAGTTCGAGTACCATATACGAAGAACAACATCGAACTACGCCTCCGATATTTACGGAGGCGTAGTTCAGTAAGAAAATTAATGTAACACCGACATAACGGTCATAGAATTCCGGTGGAACAAGGAGGCTAAAAAAGTTAGTGGAAGAAGTGAAGAAGTATACTGACAAGCTCACTATAAGAACCAGTAAGGAAAATAGTAAAGTCGGACGGGGCCTACCCTTCACCACTTTGGGTATATTCAACAGATGAATCTTAACAGACGTCGCATTTTTGAAGGATCAGTAAATGAAATTGGACCCATAAACATATCATTCTCCAACCTATACTAAATTTTTCATTTGGTCAGGTATAGAGTTGCTTCTTACAATGGGACAAAATTAGGTAAATCAATTACAAGCATATATCAGTCGGATACCCGTTGATTATTTAGATACATATCTGATAAACATGAGGAGTTTGGTGCACCATTTACTTCAAATCGGACGGAAATATTTATAAAAGTTATATCGAAATCTAAGCCGATTTCATCGAATATCGGCCACATTTTGAGTTCTTGGTGCATCATTTAGTTTAAATCGGGAGAAAATATGGTAGCTCTATCCACATTTGAACCGATTACTTACAATCTGACGAAACTATTTATAGGAACTATATCTAAATCTGAACTAATTTCAACAAAACTTAACACATTATCTCATAATAACTTCTATAAGTTGTGCAAAATTCTGTGCCAATCGGACCCACCTGGGGAATTCGGTGCAGCATTTATATCTAAACTGACCTGGTTATACTAAGTTCAATACGAAAGATATATAGGGACTCTGGTGCACCATTTACCTAAAATCGGACAAAAATATATATTGGAGCTATATCTAAATCTTAACCGATTTACACGAAACTTAACACACATCATTGTAGACTTTATTCAGAACGCTGTACCAAATTTCGTGGAAATCGAAAGATATATAGGGACTTTGGTACACCATTTTCATTAAATCGGACGAAAATATATATGAGAGCTATATCTAAATCTAAACCGATTTTCAGGAAACTTAACACACATCATTCAAGACCCAATTCATTATGCTGTGCCAAATTTTGTGCAAATCGAAAGATATATAGGGACTCTGGTGCACCATTTACATAAAATCGGACGAAAATATATATGGGAGTTATATCTAAATCTGACCCCATTTTCACGAAACTTAGCACACATCATTCTAGGCTTTATTCAGTACGCTGTGCCAAATTTCGTGCAAATCGAAAGATATTTAGGGACTTTGTTGCACCATTTACCTTAAATTGGACAAAAATATGTATGGGAGCTATATCTAAATCCGAGCCGATTTTTCCCAATTGCGACCAGTACTTTGTTCACAATTTAACATGGACAGACGGACGGACATGCATAAATCGACTTAAAAAGTGAGTCTATGCATATTCTCAAAAGGAACCCTGTGTCTATCTCGTTTCCTTTTGCCTGTTACAAACATATGCACAAAGACATAATACCCTGTACCACAGCGTGGTGAAGGGTATAAAAATGCAAATATATGGAACACAGAGGCGAAAACAGGCCTCAATGAACCGGAGAAAGGTAACCACAACCTTCCATTTACTTCCTCGTAAAAGGCGAAGACGATTAGGATTCCAAAGAGCTTCCAACCTAGCGATGTGGAAAAAAGTTTCCGTTGTCAGCTAAGCCATTTCAACCAGAAGTCCGTCCGTCCACGTATTTTTGTGAGCAAAGTACAGGTCGCATTTATGATCCGAATTGGATGAAATTTGGCACAGCCCACTTGTTTGGCCCAAGGACGAATCCTATTAAAATTTGAGAAAATCGGTTCAGATTTTGATATAGCTCCCATATATATTTTCGTCCGATTTTAGGTAAATTGTGCACCAAAGTGCCCGAAAATCGTTTGATTTGCACGAATTTAAGCATAGCGTACTGAATTATGTCTACAATGATGAGTGCTAAATTTCGTGAAAATCGGTCCAGCTATAGATGTAGCTCCCATTTATAGTATCGCACGATTTTAGGTAAATGGTGCACCAAAGTCCCTGAAAATCATTAGATTTGCACGAATTTTGGCATAGCGTATGCTAAGTTTCGTTAAAATCGGTTCAGATTTAGATATAGCTCCCATATATTGTTTCTCCTGATTGTAGGTAAGTGGTGCGCCAATGTCCCTGCAAATCTCTTGATTTGCACGAATTTTTGCATATGGTGCTAAATTAAGTCTAGATGCAAATTTCTTGAAAATCGGTTCAGATTTAGATATAACTTCCATATATATTTTCGTCCCATTTTATTTAAATACTCCACCAAAGCCCCATTTTAACTTTCGATTTTGCAAAGTTTCGTGAATATCGGTTCAGATTTACATACACCTCCTATATAAAGATCCATCCGATTTACACAACGTACTGAAGTTAATATAAATTAATATCTGGCAAGTTTCCTTAGCTTCCATATACAATTTCGACTTATTCATGTTTTTTGTACACCAAAAAATCAATGGGTGTTTGATTGAGATTAAATTTTATACAGTGCAGCATACCGAATAGAGTGTGTCAAGTTTTCTTTAAATCGATTTACAAAATTTAGCATAGGTTGCAGAATGACATGTGTAGGGATTGATTTTAGTCGGTTTAAAGATAGATAAAAATCACAATGTTCCTTCGAAAAGGCGACGTCTTTTAGGATACATATGTAGAATATCCCCAAAGTGATGAAGGGTATCATATAGTCGGCCCAGTCCGACTTTACTACTTTCCTTATTGGTTAAGGAACATGGACCTATAGAGATCATTTTCTACGATTGCTTGACTCCAAAACACCGAAATGCCAAATTATAGTCTTATAGTTTGAAAATTGTGGATATAATGTCAGTTAATCCCGTAAAATACCGAACATTGGACGAGACCTTAATACGCGAGCTATGTCGAATTATGCCAAATGACAAAAATCGACTAAAATCCTTGGCAATACTAAACAGTAACAGAGTAATTCCCGTGCAAAATTTCTAAGTCCATATTAAATACTTCGATCTCTATCGTGGTTTTAATTGACATACTAAATCTGTGGAGTCTTAGCTTAAGTATCAGGGTAGCCAGATTTCTCTACCCTGATACTTACGCTAAGACTCCACAGATTTAGTATGTCGATATAAATCACACAGTTCTGCATTTGACAACAATCAAAGGTTTTATTCATGTCGGAAATTTTGGTTTGCATTATCGATTTATGTATGAGTCGACAGGACGACTGATACATTCAAAATTTTACTTGGTATAGTTAGAAATGTTTTTCTCTATACACTAAAATAATAAACAACTAGTAAAGCATGATAAAACCACTGAGCGGAGCAGTATAGTCGGACGGGGATGACCATATGATGCCTTACACAACTTCCACGAAAAACAAACTTTCTGTGGATTTATATTCTGAGCTTGGACAATATTTCGCGATATTTGCACCATCTGAACCAACTAGAGGCCGACAATTATTACTAATGTTCAGTACAGCCCTTCTAATTACTTGTTCAGATTCCCTCTCCTTGTATTGTGATCTTCTTATTCCCATTGGAGCCTACAGATCGACTCGAAAAAACATAAAAAATTAAGTTTTCGGTCAACTTCATCACAATATAATTATCTGATCGTCACCGAAAATTATAGGCGTTATCATTGACCATAACTGAAACTTCATGGAACATTTTAAAGCGATCAGCGCTTTATTTCCGCCCTCTAGTGTGGTAAAGGGTTACTAAATAATATCAGAATACATAAGCACCTGTAAATGTTTAAGTGTAAATCCAACATCTGAGTACATACGATCATATAATTGGCATCAATTTAAAGGCCAACCGCTGCCCTTGGATATACTAACAACTTTTCGGAGCTATGTCCTTCAGGTGTGAATATATACGCTACAGAATACAAATTTTGTAATTTTTCACACAAAAGTCAGGGTCCATTTGACCCGCTAAATATTGAACGATCCTTATCAAAACAGGCATGCTTATTCTTTGGCCCGATCCCCTTCTCTATGTAAAAATGGGTCATAATTGCGGCCTCTAAAGCGACCAGAGAATCCGATAAAAATTAAGTATTTGGTCCATTTCATTCCCTAGATATTAACCGATCTTTACCAAATACAATAGGGGTCTTCATTGGGCAGAACCTATCCTGTATGAAAAATTTCGGGAAGATTGGTCCATAACTGTGGCCTGTATCGTGTTTACAAAATTAATGGACAGACGGACGGACACACATGTCTAGATCGGCTCAGCTAGTCGAGATATGACGATCGGTATACTTAAAGGTGGGTCTAGGACCAATATTTCGCCGCGTTACAAACTCCTGAGGTTGCACAAAGCTATAATACTCTGACGACATAGTTGTGTAGGGTATAATGAAATATAAGGCAACCATATATCATGGTTTCGTTCTACCTTCCATTAAGAAACTGTGTTCATATTTGCCATAATTTTGTAAAAAACATAACAATTAACAATATTACAGGTACATCACGAATAAAATATAAATTTCATTATTGATTCCTTAAGAAAATGTAACAGCATCAAAAAAATACAACCATTGCTTTTTTCCGTGCAACATTTCCTGCCTGTAACATCATTCATGCCATCACTCATCGATGAAAGTGGTAAACCAAAAGAAACCCAACAACTGGATTGGTCTACATACACTTTTCCATCAACTTTACAATGTCCTTTTCTTTCCTCGGGAATGAAAATTCCTTCTTGTTTCCATTAGAGTGTTTTACTTAACTTTCCTTTGGGTTGTCTCCATAGTTCCATAAACGAAACAGAAGCAACAGCTCATAACTTTGCTGTTGTTGATGTTGTTGTTGGATCTTTTCTTTATTTTGCATTGCCTTTATTTCATTATCCTTGTACATCATTCAACTTTTGACTTTATTACATGCTTATAATCTTGTTGGCAAATGTTCTTTTGGCCTATTGAGTTGTGGCACAATGATAAACTACGACAACGGAATACCACAGGACCATCACCACCACAAGCAGCAGTGAAAAGCAATGAAAGGAAAAGAATTATGAATGGAGTGAAATTATTAAGTTTTCTTCATACATATCGAAGCACTACGTGGAGAGTAGGGAATATATTTATTTGACCGATAAATTTGTGACGAAGTGAATTCAAGACCCACTTCACCAAGACGTTAGGGAAAAATTTTGGCACAATTTGACATACGACGATGTGACTACACAACACATCGTCGTTGTGGCAAGGGTTATCCCACTTCCTAAAGATCGAGCATCGTATAGTTCGTCCAATTACGTCATTGTGTATAGTAATGCAAGGCGTAATTTGATAATCAAAGATCGTCATGTGACATATCGCGAGATAGAGGCATTTATTCCACCAACATGCAACCAATATTTGATCGGGCAAAGTTTTAAACAAGTCAAAATGCCATAAATTTGGTGGAACCGAACTTTCTATAACCTTTTCCATGTGGAGTAGATTAGAAAGTATCTTCAAGGACTTCGGACTACATCTGGGCTTCAAAACCTTTCATAAAATTGTCACGGGTGACGGCGAATCATAAATCTATGCAATATATACCGAAATAAAACAGCAATCAATCGAAAGCGTACAAGAAACAGTTTAAGGATATTGAAATCGTATGTTTTTCGAAAAAAAACTGGTCATGTTAAAACAGCTTCGATTGATCAACGTGAGAGGTCAATTCTGAGTGGTACAACATAATTTGTTTGACTGTAGTCTTCATACAAGAAACACTTTAAGGACATTGAAATCGTCTGATTTTTTTTCGAAAAAACTGGTTATATTGAAACTGCTTCGATTGATTAACGTGGGAGGTCAATTCTGAGCGGTGCAACACCATTTGTTCTATAGACTTTGAAAGAATTCGCAAAACGAACACATCGATAGGCATGACTGGTGGTGAAGATCGGTTAATATTTAGCGGGTCAAACGGAACCCAAATTGTTATGTGAATATTTTCAAAATTTGGGTACTATGGCGTATTTATTTAAGCCTGATAGTTATTTACCGGAGAAGTTGACGTTATACCCATTTTATTGATATACGTAGCCGAATGCGATAATTATACTTGAACCAAAGGATAGAAATGTAGCACTGAAGGCAATGAAATTTTTTGAAACTGAACCTCGTCAGTTTACGGTCAAGGACGACGCCAATAATTTTCGATTACAATCATATAACATTTTGGGGATGAAATAGACATAAAACTTCATTTTGCCTGTTTTCTAGTAGCTTTAGTCGCCACAATTATAAGCCGAACATCCATGAGTAAGGCGATCTGACCAGTTAAATTTAATGGATGTCATGAACACGAAGGTCAATATTTAGCGGGTCAAATGATGCCACTGAGGCCAAGATAGTACAAATGTCGTATGATATTAATCAAGCTCGGATTATAGATCCGAAGAAAGTAACAGTTTAATAGAAGTTGTGTAGGGTATAATACGGTAGGCTCGTTCTTCTATACTATTCACTGAATTATATATGCAAAAAGGTAACTACTTTAAAAACTATGATACACTATATGATACACTTCACCACTTTTAATGTATTCTACATATATATCCTAACTGACGTCGCCTATTCGAAAGAACATTGACATGAAATTGAACGAACATAAGTCTAAATCTAACCAGATTTTCTCGAAAATTAACACACGAGCTATGGAAGGGACAGATATCCATCTCAAGGAAACGAAAATCTCCATGAACATGCAGAAAAAACAACAACATCAAGTGTAAATTCTGTACATTGTAAGAAATTGTGCACCGGTCGGCCAAACTTTGGGTCTTTAATGCATAATTTACATTAAATCGTTCGAAAATATATATGACAGCTAAATCTAAATCGGAATCGATTTTCACGAAACTTAGCACAAATCATTCGGGACCTTATTCAGTACCCTATGCCAAATTTCGAATAAATTGTAAAATATATAGGGACTTTGAAGACCCATTTACCTTAAACGGACTAAAATATATATGGATGCTGTTTTTTTCGACCCGATTTCTCGAAATTTGGCACACATCATTCCAGACCTAATTCAGAACTCTATGCTAAATTTCATGCAAATCGAATGATATATAGGGACTTTGAAGCCCATTTATCTTAAATCAGTCGAGTCGATCTAGACATGTGTCTCCGTCCGTCCGTCCGTCTGTCCATTATAATTTGTAAAGACGATACAGGCCAAAACTTTATTTTTGTCGGTTTTTCAGGTCGCTCTAGAGGCCGCAATTGTGGCCCAAACACCGCAAATTTTTATAAGGATAAGGGGATTGGGCCAAAGAATAGGCATGCCTGTTTTGATAAAAATCGGACCCTGACTTTTGTGTGAAAACTGACAAAATTTGTATTATATAGCTTATATATTTACTCCTGAATGACATAGAGCCAAGAAGTTGATAGTATATCCAAGAGGAGTGGTTGGCCTTTAAATTGATACCAATTATATTGTCGTATTTACTCGGACGTGGGAGTTACACATAAATCTTTAGAGGTGCTTACGTATTCAGATATTATTTAATAAACCATTACCACACTAGAGGGCGGAAATATAGCGCTGATCGCTTTGAAATGTTCCATGAGGTTCCAGTTATGGTCAAGGACAACGCCTATAATTTTCGGTGATGATCAGATAATAATTTTTGGATAATGTGGACCGAAAACTTATTTTTTTGTTTTTTTTCGATTCGATCTATAGGCTACTATTATAATCTGAACATCACAACACAACCCACGGTGAAGGGAATATTGACAAATAATTACTGTACTGAATATTGGTAATATTCGGAATATATATCAGTGTATGGAGGAGGTGCTTGCCCGATTACAAGAGGGTGCAACTATCATGAAATATTACCCAGGCTCGGAATAAAAATCCGCAGAAAGATAGAGTTCTGTGGTAATTGTGTAAGTTATCGTATGGTCGGGCCCGTCCGACTATACTGCTCCGCTCACTGGTTTTCGATTCGATCTATAGGCTACAATTATAATCTGAACATCACAACACAACCCATGGTGAAGGTAATATGGGCAAGTGATTAGAAGGGCTGTACTGAATATTGGTAATATTCGGAATATATATCAGTGTATGGAGGAGGTGCTGTTGGCCTCTAATCGGGCAAGAGGGTGCAACTATCACGAAATATTACCCAGGCTCGGAATAAAAATCCGCAGAAAGATAGAGTTCTGTGGTAATTGTGTAGGGTATCGTATGGTCGGCCCCGTCCGACTATACTGCTCCGCTCACTGGTTTTTATTTTGTTGAAATCGGTTCATATTTGCATATAGCTCCCATATATAGTTTCGTCCGATTATATGTAAATAGAGCACCATACAGCCAATATTTGTACGATTAAATCAACATTTTACACAAAGTACTGACTTAAATCCATATTATTGTATGCGAAGTTTTGCTGAAATCGGATCAGATTTAGATATAGATCCAAATATAGTTTATTCCGATTTTATATAAATGCTGCACCATACACCCAATATTTGTCCTATTGAGACAAAATTTTACACAGAATACTGACTTAGGTCCAGCTTGATGTATGCGAAGTTTTGTTAAAATTGTTTCAGATTCAGATATAGCTCCCATATATAGTTTCGTCCGAATTCATCTCAATGGAGCATCATACTGCAAAATTGGTCCAATTGAGACAAAATGTTGCACAGAGTATTGAATTGGGACCAGGTTGATGTATGAGAAGTGTTGTTGGAATCAGTTCAGATTTAGATATAGCTCAAATATATAGTCTCGTCCGATTTTATGTAAATGGAGCACCATACTGCCAATATTTGTCCGATTGAGACAACATTTTGTAAATATATGATTGATGTATATGAAGATTTGCTGGAATCGGTCTAGATTTAGATATAGCTCCCATATAGTTTTGTCCGATTTTATGTAAATGGAGCACCATAAATCAATGTGTTAGAATTGAGACAAAATTTCAGATAGATATGTCGTTAGCTAAAATGCAAAAAGGCGTAA
Organism: Musca vetustissima; assembly: GCF_032173495.1. Lineage (NCBI taxonomy): Eukaryota > Metazoa > Arthropoda > Insecta > Diptera > Muscidae > Musca > Musca vetustissima. The sequence continues at coordinate 3,185 of NW_026879523.1, read as the reverse complement.
CTAACAAAAGCATAATTTTGTAGGAGAAGCAAAAAACTGAAAAATATAAACATGTCATGTGAAATGAAAAAGTATGCCCGGCAGGGTGATATTGCATTTTTAACAAATTTAGTTATTTAGTTTAATAGCAGTCATAACAATTAAGTAAAATTTTTGTGTTAGTTACGCCTTTTTGCATTTATCAAATAGACCCATTTGTAGTTACGTCTTTTTGTTTTTTGTTAACAGAAGCTCCTTTTTTGACCGCAGACTTGTAAAACTTTGTCAACACATGTAATTTATTGGCATTCACAATATTCATTCAAAAAGTCAATTTCCATTTTTTTTTTTTTTTTTGTTAGTTACGCCTTTTTGCATTTTAGCTAACGATGTGTATGTGTTGTTTTAATTTGGTTCAAATATCTACTTCACGCAGTTAATTTCCCCCTATTCCATTTCAATGTTCCTTCATAGATGCTATGTATATTTTATCTAAAGGATATTGTACATATGAGCATCTCTTGTATGTACCCAAATTGGTGAAGGATGTCGTATAGTCGGACCCGTCCAACTTTTGAAGTTTCCTTTCATGTTAAGATTAGTAATGCATTTCCAAATATTTTCTAAGAAACATATAACGATTTAGCAAGCATACAAATAATCTGTATTAAAATAAAACATTGTTTTTAACATAATCTACTAATATTATATTTAAGGAAGGAAACATTTTATTTTCTTTCATTTCCCACCATCGGGAGCTATATGTAATTCTAAACCGATTTTCCCAATTTAAACAGCGTTTGTTCTTAGGCCAAATGAGTGCCCTGTGCCAAATGTTATTATATTAGGATCATAAATTCGACCTGTACTTTGTTTACAATTTAACATCGACACTCAGACGGACGGACGGACATACTAAAATCAACTCAGAAAGTGATTCTATGCATAGTATTTAAAAGAACCATATGTCTAACTCGTTTCCTTTTGGCTGTTAAAAACATATGCGCAAATATATAATACACTGTACCACAATATAGGTCTATGTTTCAACATATCTTCGAGGTCATACCGCAATTATTCTGATATGAGTGTGTGTATTTGGGCGTTTTGCTTTGTCAAGGCATCAATTTATCATGACATATACCTTATATATAGTCCCGATCTGTTTTAGATATAAAGGTCAACCTCATTGTGGAGGGCATAACAATATTCGGCCTGGTCGAACTTTTTTACTTGTTAATATAAGCCTATTTTATTTCTTAGGTGCCACAAAATACACAAAGTATTAGCCGGGAACAATGTTAATAGCCAAAGGAAAAACCTCATGTACGAACACACAAAAAACGGAAGCAAAGCCTTTATTCACTGTTGAATGGTGACTTCGTTGTGTTTGTTTTATGAATATTTAAGGCAACGAACAAAAAATTTAAATTTTCTTTTGCTGTCTCGGTCGACATGGCAATAAAAACCCAGCACTTCACTACTCTTTACAACGTAATCTTTCATAGGAAACGGAATACCGGCTAATAAAATGCCCAGGAAGGATTTGTTATACATGTGCTAAACCATCGCCGAGATGCCATTCAAAGTATCGAATACATTATAATGTCCTGTTATATGCTTTCCTCCTTTGGAACTAACTCCATTTTGCATTTGGTTGTGGGGAAGAAAAAAACCTGACTACAGAAAATGTTTGAGCGCTATAGACCAGCCGGAGATTGTTACTTTAAAAAGAAGAAAAAAAGAACAACAACAAATTTTAACAAAAGGTTAACTAAAGGAATTTCTTTTAAATCAGCACAAAAAAAACCCACATATACATAAACAAAAGAAGCACAAAAATGAAAAAATATGATGATATAGAAAAAGGTTAAATGATATAAGTCACTGAAAAAGAGCAGAGCAGAACGATGCCTGAAAATACCATTGTTGGCTGTGATATCTTTAAGGAACTACTGTATCAACATAAAAGTTTACTTGCCTCTTCCTTCCTTGTACTTCGACTACTACCACTACAAATGGAAATATGTACAACGAACAAAGTAACATTCGTGTTCTATGAGCCACTCAATGGCTAAGCAAAAAGAAAATAACGACAACAACAACGACCAGTAAAAGAAAGAATTCATATTTCATTGTTAAGTGTTTGTTTTAAATCTTGAATGTTTCTCAGTGTGCCTATGTGTGTGTGTGTGTGTTTGTAAAGAGAAGACGAAGGAACCAAATCAAGCTACCATAAAAAGTGAATGGCTTTCAATATAAAACATCACACAAATCCGTTTAAATATTTTAGTTTGAAATATTGTAATGGCATACTCAGATTTTCTCCTTTTGAGAATTTCCATTTAAAGAAAAATTTCATTTCTTATGCATGTTTATTGTAAACATCAACTAATCTCAGGATAACCAAGAATGAGAAAATAGCCGGTATCACAAAAATGGTTGCGTTCAAGTAGGATATGAAATACAATTCAGAAATTTCGTTTGTGGAACGGAATTGTTGATACTTTCAATAATAACACTATGCATTCTTTCTGCCGATGAAAATTTTGGGAAATAAACCAAGGGAACGAAATCGCCATAGGTCATGATTTGGAGTTACAGCTCGATGATTTTTTTATTGGTTATCATACGGTGAAGAAAAATCTGTATATCTTTATTTGCGGATATTGTAGATTATTTTTCAGATTATATATCTTCAATCAAATCTATTGAAAATTATTTTTGTATGGGGGCAAATAAATCCATTTTTTTATTTTTTGTGTAAATGGTTTAAAACATGGTTGATTTTTAGCTACTGGACGATGTTACGACTGCTAACATGGCGGTCAACTTCGATAATTCCTCCCATTTTATCGAAATTTTCGACGACCGGCCTACCTGTGCGAGGTCCATATTTACCATCAGAAATTCCTGAACGAAATCTACGATACGAAAATTTCACATAATTGGCTGGGTACCATCATATGGAGGCTCAACCATAACGTGTACCTATATATCCCATTTTCAATATCCAACATTCTAGGAGTAGCTACAATGTATGTAAGATATTTCAAGGCTATATCTAAAATATTGCGAGCACTATCGTGATTTCAGCAGAAATAAAAACAGACGGACATGCATAAATCTAAATATATTAATATTCTGATCAAAAATTTTATAATTTATCATGACATAATTACAGAAGGTAGTCTCATTAGAGAAAT
>NW_026879522.1:0-27271 GCF_032173495.1 Musca vetustissima | reverse complement strand
GCAATACGTATACGCAACTGGGACTACAGAGGTTCAAGTTTTAAATAATACTTGATATTTTGAAAAGAATATTTTTCAAAGGAAGAATATAAGGAAGTATACCAAGTCTATGGAAAGAGGTTACCGTGACCTTCATCCCGAAAGCCGGGAAGCCGAGTCATACGTTACCTAAATGCTATAGACCGATTAGCCTTTCTTCCTTTCTACTAAAAACTTTAGAAAGGTTACTAGACTCAGAAATTAGAAATACCATTGACCGTAGTAAACTTAGTAAATCCCAGCATGCCTACATCAAAGTCAGATCAGTGGATACAAATCTGCATGAGGTGGTTGAATGCATCGAGAAGAATATGGAGTCCTCTGGCTACACGTTGGCAGCATTCCTCGATATCGAAGGAGCTTTCAACAATGTGAAGCTAGAGACAATCCATTCTGCTTTCGTAAGCATAGGTATCCCCTCACTCCTTACGGAATGGATTGATAGAATGCTGGAAAGCAGAATTATCAACTCATCCTTAGGAGAGAGTTCCGTGAGGACATCTGTCAACAGAGGCACACGTCAGGAAGGAGTACTTTCCCCCCTTTTGTGGCTTCTGGTGATAAATGAGATACTTATGAAATGTAATCATCTCAGGATAAAGGTTGTAGCCTATGCCGATGATGTAGTCTTGCTGGTTGGGGGTAAGTTTATAACGACAATATCAGACATCCTGGAGGGTGCCCTTTCAACCCTGTCAAATTGGGCTTGCACCAAAGGGCTTGGTGTAAACCCCACTAAAACCGAACTGGTGCTCTTCACTAGGAAGCACAAAATTCCTAGTTTCCACCTGCCATCACTTGGTGCAGTGACTCTAACCCTTTCTGATTAAGCTAAATATCTTGGCACTATACTAGACCGCAAGTTACTGTGGAATAGGATTGCCGGCACTCTATTCATGCAAGAACTCCATAGGCAAGAGTTGGGGATTGAGACCCGGAATTATACACTGGCTGTATACGACGATTGTCTTACCCATACTTACGTATGGTTGTCTTGTCTGGTGGCAGGGGGTGAAAAAAAGAAGCTGTTGACAAAACAGAGCTTAGTACAGCGATCGGCTTCAATTTTGATCACCGGAGCATTAAGAAGTACACCACACGCAACCTTGAATGCAATCTTGAATCTCCAACCATTGGATATTCTGATCAAATTCCAGGCGGCCAGGTGTGCCCTGAGACTCCGTTAAACAGATGCCTTGAAATCGCTGAACTATGGTCATGCCAGCATCCTAAACATAACGCCAGGTTATGACCTTTTTAGGGGGGGTAGTCATATCAGTGATTATATTCCCCCATAGGGATTTTAATGACATCAAAGTTGAATTTCCTAGTAGGGAATCCTGGACTAGTGGCTCCCTACCTCTGTCAAGGTCTGTCAATCTTCACAGACGGGTCCAAGATGGAGGAAGGCACTGGCGCAGGTGTCTACTGTAGGGAGGGAATTAGGTATACAGAACTCATATAAACTCAACAATGACTGTAGCGTTTTTCACGCAGAGATTCTCGCAATCACGAAAGCGGCCGAGATAGTAAAAGCACTTAATGCCGACATTACGGGACCGGTGACTATTTATGTAGATAGTCAGGCGGCCCTGAAAGCGCTGAAGTCGCATACTATAAACTCGAAAGCTGTTCATGATTGTAAGACTGCTCTGAATGATATACGACAAATGGTTGGGCTATGCTGAGTTCCAGGACATAACGATATTGACGGGAATGAGATAGCCGACGAGCGAGCCCCCATTAGCTATTTCATTGGCAGAATCCGTGCGTTCCATTGCGAGGTAGTCGGTAACAGATGGCTAAGGGAACCTGCTTGCAGAATCTCTAAATCTAAATCTATCTGGCCAGAATTCTCTCGTAAAAGAACGTCTTCGCTGCTGGATCACAGCAAGAGGGAGATCAAAATTGTTGTGGGGATTATTACTGGTCACTGCAAAGTTAGATCTCTCACTTCTAAGTGGGACTCCAGTGGAGAGGATTACTGTCGTCTATGTGAGGACGAAGAAGAACTGGAAACAATTGAGCACATCCTCTGCAAATGTCCATCGCTGGTCAGCAAAAGACATAAACAATTTGGATGTTATGAAATTGATAATCTTGTTTTCTTCTCCAAAATAGACCCTAACCAAATTCTAGGCTTTGTCAACAAATTGACTTGGCTAAAATAATCTTTCTTCCGCCCCCTTTCTCTCACTATTTTTCTATCTACTCTTCCACTATCTTTTTTCTTTTCTTTATAGGTATTCCTATACATAAAGGATGATCACAATGGGCATAGTTTCCGAGTGGACGGTTGTTACAACAACCGTACATTCCTAACCTAACCTATATAAGTAAGGATTTTTTAAAGAATATTTTTTTCAAGGACCATCCTACACAAAAAATATGTTTTTTTTAATTAAAATCATTTAAGGCCATTTTTACACTTTTTTAGAATTTTATTAATTAACTCACTTTGCTTTTGTACCACACTTCACATGTGACAGCACATCACTTAACTAAACTTCATGCGAACAGGGATTTGTGTACATCTAATAAACATATGTATATAAATATGTATGTTCACATATACAAGCCAGAATACAACAATTCTAACAAAACCATATTTGTGGTAAAGTTAAATGAAATACAATTTTAGAACAGATTAACAGCAGCAACAACGAAACAATATAAATGAAAAATTCGACAAAATGTTGACTCACGCCCATCCAAACCCATTTCATAAACTCAACTCTCAACTCAACTTCCATCATCAACAAACCGCATTAATTATTCATATATCCCGACCCTTTCCCCCAAACCAGACCTTTCAGTTTTGTGATTTTAAGGGCAAAAATAATGTTCATCGAATGTTATTTTGGCACTATCCTTAAGGGGATTGGATTTTAGAAATTATGAAGAAGAGTTTCGTCTCGGTTGAGTGATTTATTTACGTTTTGCCAGAACCACCAAACGAAATTTATTGTCTGACATTGAGAAGTCAAACAAAAATGTTCTTTTGTTTTGAAATTAGAAATGGGTTGGGTTTCTGCATTAAGATTTGAAAAGTAAATAGCAGAGACAGAAAAATATTTTTATGTATGATGATATGATATTTTTTAAATTTCCAGAGACCCGATTTTTAATTTTTTTAAGCATTTCTAGCCTCAAAATCACAAGAAGTTTTGGATAATATTACTTTAAAGAACATTAAAAGTATTAAAAATTTCAAAGTTAACCACACAATTGCAGTGCAATACAGGAGCGTATACGTATTGTCGATACTCATACGCTACAAACTGAAACTTATGTCAGTAGCCATACGCTACTGTGTCATCATATAATTACATTCATTAGGTCTCTTTTGCAAATAAACTAAAAGCAATGTAGCGTATGAGTACTAATAATACGTAACATAGTTATACTGTAGCACCTGAGTATTAACAGACGTTTTGGTTTCCATCCCCATTCCGGGGGTGTTTATTATTGCCGCAACCATTGATCCAACTGATCTTCGTCAATCACATTATTTTGGCACAAAATTTCCGAAGCTTCATTATTCCGTTAGCTCTATTAATGCGCAATATTTTTCATAGGGTAGTATGGACGATGTTCAACTCTCAAGAACATCTTGCAAATCATTAATTTGTAACGCACACCTTAACAGCAGCGATTTGCGACACATCGATGTTGAACTGACAACAACAAAATCAAATGGTAAATATGTAAGCTCAATAAACTACTAAGGAGAGAATTATCGTGTAGCCGGTCATTATACCCTTCACCACACTGTGGTACAGGGTATTATGTCTTTGTGCATATGTTTGTAACATGCAAAACGAATCGAGATAAACCCATGGTTCGTTTTGAGAATATGCATAGAATCACTTTCTGAGTCGATTTATGCATGTCCGTCCGCCTGTTGATGTTAAATTGTAAACATTTATAATCCGATTTAGACGAAATTTGGCACAGCTCATTTGTTTGGCCCAAGGACAAACCCTATTGAAATTGGGAATAATCGGTTCAGATTTAGATATAGCTCCCATATATAGTTTCACCCGATTTTAGGTAAATGGTGCACCAAAGTCCCTGAAAATCATTCGAATTGCACGAATTACGATTTTCACCCGATTTTAGGTAAATGGTTCACAAAAGTCCCTGAATATCATTCGAATTGCAATCTTGGTATAGCGTACTGAATAAAGCCTAGAATTATGTGTACTAAGTTTCATGAAAATTGGTTCAGGTTAAGATATATCTCCCATATATATTTTCGTTCGATTTGAGGTAATTGGTGCACTAAAGTCCCTATATATCTCTCGATTTGAATGGATCTAGAATGATGTATACACCTCCTATATATATATATATATATATATTTTCGTCCGATTTTAAGATAATGTTGCACTAAAGATCACTAGCTTGGCCGATTGACACAAACTCTACCAAGTTCCCTGAAATCGGTTCAGATATAGATATAGAATAGGTTCCATATATAACTTCGATTTATTTATCTTAATTGTACAACAAATAATCAATGGGTGACTGATTGAGATTAAATTTTAAACTGTGCAGCATACCGAATAGCGTATGTCAAATTTGATTTATATCGATTTACAAAATATAGTATAGGTTGCAGAATGACATGTGTTGGGATTGGTGTTGGTCGGTTTATATATAGATAAAAATCACATATTTAAGTTCGTTCAATTTCATGTCAAAGTTCCTTCAAATAGCGACGGCTTTTAGGATACATATCTATAATATACCAAAAGTGGTGAAGGGTATCATATAGTCGGTCCAGTCCGACTTTACTACTTTCCTTACTGTTTAAAGTATTATTTTTAAAGGACCTTTATTAGGCGTGGATCTGTTAAGTAATATTTTTAAAGGTCCTCCATTAGGCGTGGATTTTTTAAGTAATATTTTTAAAAAGCCTTCATTAGGCGTGGATTTTTTATATAATATTTATAAAGGACAATAATTAGGCGTGGATTTTTTAAGTAATATTTTTAAAGGACCTTCATTAGACGTGGATTTATTAAGTAATATTTTTAAAGGACCTTCATTAGGCGTTGATTTTTTACTGTTTTTTTACTCACTTCTTTTAATATATGATTTTTATTAAATTGGCAAATTTTTACTGTAAATTTTTACTGCCTGTTTTTCCTTGCAAAAATATTCTTCATCCATTAACTAGTATTTCCGTTGGAACATTCTTTTTAATAAATATGGTGGACAAACCAAAAATTAAGGACATAAAAATACCCTCCATACATACAACCAAAATACATGCGTAAAATCAATTAAGACTGTTTAATTTAGATTTGTGGGTGCTACATCATGGTAAATATTTTTTTAAGATTTCACACCCAATCAAAAACCAGTAAGGAAAGTAGTAAAGTCGGACGGGGCCGACTATATGATACCCTTCACCACTATGGGTATATTAAACAGGACTATTATCATGAAATTGGACGAAATAAAATATGTGATATTTATCTAAATGTGAAACGACCTAGATCTATCCATAAACATATCATTCGTTTGTTACAATGGGACTAAATTATGTAATTCGACTTCAAACCAATATCAATAGGTTATCCCTTGGGCAATGTCTTAACTTCTAGAAAACGTAACTACGTTATTCTATGCTCAATTTTGTACGTTGTGCAAAATTTGATGTCAATCTGAGGAGTTTTATGCACAATTTACTTAAAATCGGACGAAAATATATATGGAAGCTATATCCACATATGAACCGATTTCAACGAAACTTGTCACAGGTTAGGTTATACTAATTTCAGTACGCTTTGTTCCTATCAGCCATATAATGGTTCAATGGTGCGTCAATTACTTAAAATAAATCTACAATATAAGGGAGCTATATCTATATATCAACCGATTTTCACGAATATATATGGGAGCTATATCTAAATCTTGACCGATTTCACGAAACTTGATAGACTTCACTCAATTCAGTATGCTCAATTCAGTACGTTATGCCAAATTTCGTGCAAATCGAATGATATTTAGGGACTTTGGTGCACTATTTACCTAAAATCGGACGAAACCACATATTAGAGCTATATCTAAATCTGGACCGATTTTCACGAAACTTCGCAGACGTCATTCTAGGCTCAATTCAGTACGTTATGCTGAATTTCGTGCAAATCAAAAGATATATAGAGAATTTGGTGCACCATTTACCTTAAATCGGACGAAAATATATATGGGAGCTATATCTAAATCTGAACCGATTTTCATGAAACTACACACACATTATTCTAGACCTAATTCATTACTCTGTGCCAAATTTCGTGCAAATCGAAAGATATATAGGGACTTTTGTACACCATTTACCTTAAATCGGACGAAAATATATATGGGAGCTATATCTAAATCTGAACCGATTTTCATAAAACTTAACACACATCATTCTATACCTAATTCATTACGCTGTGCCAAACTTCGTGCAAATCCAATGATATTTAGGGGCTTTGGTGCACTATTTACCTAAAATCGGGCGAAACTATATATGGGAGCTATATCTAAATATGAACCGATTTTCCCGAAATTCAGCACACATCATTGTTGACTTAATTCAGTACGCTATGCCAAAATTCGTACAAATTTAATGATTTTCAGGGACTGTGGTGCACCATTTACCTAAAATCGGATGAAAATATATATGGAAGCTATATCTAAATCTGAACCGATTTTCTCCAATTCCAATAGGGTTCGTCCTTGGGCCAAACCAGTGGGCTGTGCCAAATTTCATCCAATTCGGATCATAAATGCGACCTGTACTTTGCTCACAAAGATACATGGACGGACGGACGGACATGCATAAATCGACTCAGAAAGTGATTCTATGCATATTCTCTAAAGGAAACATAGGTCTATCTCGATTATTTTTGCTGTTACAAACATATGCAAAAAGACATAATACACTGTACCACAGTGTGGTGAAGGGTATAATTAATATATTGAAAATAGCCACTTCGGTTGAACAAGTCCTGGAACTAAATATAAATATTCATGGTCGAAACATGGTCCTATATTTAAAAGGTTCTGTGAAGTACTTTGTTACCCACCGAGAACATGGAAACTAATTTAATGCCAGTTTGATACATTACTAGAGTGACGGCTTTATATGTATGCATGAATGGACAATTTTTGTGAAGAAGTATTTTGTCCGTCAAGAACACGGAATGACAAAATGAATCCCCATTGGTCGAGCAATGAACCTAGAACCACCAAAACACCTAAAAAATTTAAACAAAATGTTACACAGCGTACTAAATTAAGAACAGATTGACGCATGTTTAGTTTCATTGAAATCGGTTCAGACATAGACATATTTTCGTCCAATTTTACGAAAATTGCAAACCAAACTCCCAAGGACTGACCGACTGAGATGACATTTTGCAAAAAGTATTGAATTTAGTCCAAAGTTTCAATAAAATCGGAACAGATGTAGTTATAGCACCAATACATATATTCGTCCGATTTTAAGTAAATAGTGCTCCCAACACCCAAGGTTTGTCTGATTGACACGAAATTTCGCAAGGCGTTTTGTTGATATCTATTTGGATTTAGATATAGTTTTCATATATAATCCGTCTGATATCCTCAAAATGGTGCACTAAATATACAAAGTTTGTCGGATTGCGAGGAATTTTTATAGAGCATAGCTAATTTTATTTACAAAGAAGTGCTTTAGTATTCGTTTAATACGGTTCGGATTTAGATGTTATGGTTGCATTTAAATTATAGCTAAGTAGATCACATAATTAATTTAGCCCGATTCCATGTCGATGATTCTCTTAAAGTTTTATTCTGTTCTATCAACAGAATATTGTACGTATGATCATCTCTGTATGTATCCAAAGCAATGAGTTGGCCTCGTCCGACTTTTGAACTTTTCTTAATTATTATAGCCTTGACCGTTCGAATATTCTTTATCAAAGAAGATTTTATGTCGAATATGCTGATGGAAAAAAAAATCGCTTTTCTTCCTGCAAGTGATGAGATTTTGTCACTGTAAATATTTCCGTAAAATATTTCCATCAAATGTTAGAAATATCTTAGGTTGTAGCCTCCATATAAAGATCCCCTTTATAGGCTTCAGATAGTCATAGGTTCATTCTCTTATATGCACTCATTGTGGAGGATATTAGAAGTTTTGACAGAGCGTTGGTAAAGCACGTTTAAATATGTTTAAATTGTTATTCTGTTTCCAAAAAATTGTCCAGGCATATCCAAGCTTTTGTACAGGTCCTATATTATTATACCCTTCACCACACTGTGGTACAGGGTATTATGTCTTTGTGCATATGTTTGTAACAGGCAAAAGGAATCGAGATAGACCCATGGTTCCTTTTGAGAATATGCATAGAATCACTTTCTAAGTCGATTTACGCATGTCCGTCTGTCCGTCCGTCCGTCTGTCCATGTTAAATTGTAAACAACGTACAGGTCGCATTTATGATCCGAAGTGGATGAAATTTGGCATAGGTCACTTATTTGACCCAAGGACGGACCCTATTGAAATTGGGAAAAATCGGTTCAGATTTAGATGTAGCTCCCATATATATTTTTGTCCGATTTTATGTAAATGGTGCATCACAGTCCCTGAAAATCATTAGATTTGCACGAATTTTGGCATAGCGTACTGAATTAAGTCGACAATGATGTGTGCTAAATTTCAGGAAAATCGGTTCAGATTTAGATATACCTCCCATATATAGTTTCGCCCGATTTTAGGTAAATGGTGCACCAAAGTCCCTGAAAATCATTATATTTGTACGAATTTTGGCATAGCGTACTGAATTAAGTCGATAATGATGTGTGCTGAATTTCGGGAAAATCGGTTCAGATTTTGATATAGCTCCCATATATTTTTTCGTCCGATGTTAGGTAAATTGTCCCTCTATATCCTTCGATTTGCACGAAATTCGGCATAACGTATTGAACTGAGCCTAGAGTGACGTTTGCCAAGTTTCGGGAAAATCGGTCCAGATTTCGATATAGCTCCCATATATATTTTCGTCCGATTTAAGGTAAATGGTGTACAAAAGTCCCTATATATATTTCGATTTGCACGAAATTCGGCATAACGTATTGAATTGAGCCTAGAATGACGTTTGCCAAGTTTCGGAAAAATCGGTCCAGATTTAGATATAGCTCCCATATATAGTTTCGCTCGATTTTAGGTAAATGGTGCACCAAAGTCCCTATATATATTTCGATTTGCACGAAATTCGGCATAACGTACTGAATTGAGCCTAGAATGAAGTCTGCCAAGTTTCGTGAAAATCGGTCCAGATTTAGATATAGCTCCAATATATAGTTTCGTCCGATTTTAGGTAAATAATGCACCAAAGTCCCTAAATATCATTCGATTTGCACGAAATTTGGCATAACGTACTGAATTGAGCATACTGAATTGAGTGAAGTCTGTCAAGTTTCGTGAAAATCGGTCAAGATTTATATATAGCTCCCATATATATTCGTGAAAATCGGTTGAGATTTTGATATAGCTCCCTTATATTGTAGATTTATTTTAAGTAATTGACGCGCCATTGAACCATTATATGGCTGATAGGAACAAAACGTACTGAAATTAGTATAACCTAACCTGTGACAAGTTTCGTTGAAATCGGTTCATATGTGGATATAGCTTCCATATATATTTTCGTCCGATTTTAAGTAAATTGTGCATAAAACTCCTCAGATTGACATCAAATTTTGCACAACGTACAAAATTGAGCATAGAATAACGTAGTTACGTTTCCTAGAAGTTAAGACATAGCTCAAGGGATGACCTATTGATATTTGTTTGAAGTCGAATTACATAATTTAGTCCCATTCTAACAAACGAATGACATGTTTATGGATAGTTATGGATGGATCGTTTCACATTTAGATAAATATCACATATTTTATTTCATACAATTTCATGATAATAGTCCTGTTTAATATACCCATAGTGGTGAAGGGTATCATATAGTCGGCCCCGACTTTACTACTTTCCTTACTGGTTTTTTCTGAAACAATGGTCTGGCATAACTGTCAGTACGCTGATGTTGATAGTCCATTACTCCAAGCTGAGTGTCTGAAATTTGGTATATATTTCTCTCGGATCATAAATAACCTACTGGCGAACAATTTACATTGACTTAGTAACCATATACATATCCTGGCAGATCTAAGGAATTTTGTATCCACCAGACATGGTGGTCAGTATGAAAAATTCGTCCTGTCCAAACATTTCGAATACCGAAAAATTCGTACATACTCAAAAATTTACATGTCCAATTTTTACATTTCTCTTTCCAATTATCTACATTACAACATCATGATCAGACTATTACAATTCCCACTAATCACCTCTATTCAACATCGCACAATTACGAACATAAAACATATTATGATTTATCTGAGACGACAACAACAACATCGCATTGCCCGCCAGCAAACGTTCCATCAAAAGTTAATAAAAAATAGATGGCAAAAACAGTAATCGATGCCATCTACTCTCTTGACTTAAGTGGAAAAATAACATGTGTATCATCTTAACCTGACATGTTGGCAAAAAAGAAGCAAGCACTTTACTCATACATACCTACATACATGTACATATATCCCAGGGGGCAAACAAAAAACGCACACATATAGAATAAACGAAAACATATATAATACACTAAACAAACATACCTACACTACACTCCCATAAAAACACAGACATTCACACACACAGTCACACTCCCATACAAGACAATCTACTTACAACAGTGAATCATAGTAAAAGTTTAAGTACTAACAACGTTTGTGGATAAGCTTTTATACTAGACACTCTTGTTCTTCTTACAACCTCCCCACTCACTCACACACCCATACCTAAGCATAACATAAGAGGATATGGTCATATATGTGATTACTTACTTATAAACGCCTGCCCACTGAGCATTTGGGGTTGGGGGAATTACATTTTGAGTTGGCCATACTTATTGGATTGTGTTATGCCATGATAACATTTTTAACTCCTAAGGGTCAGAGTGTGAACATACAGTTTATCATGTTAAGTATCTAAAGCTTAGCTACAACCGCATCGAGAAAACGATGCTAGTAGCTAGACATGGGTATATGACATAGACTCGAAAGCGCAAACACACACACACTCACACATAGATATAGACACAATGTGGATAATATTTACTGTGTCAAAGATGTGGACACTGATACACTCTGGGGTATTTGGGGATAAATTGTTGAAAATAGATATGTGTGAATACACTGAGAATTATTTGATAAATACACTTGGAAAATGTTTGTTAGGGGAAATTTAACCGGGCTTACAATTTTAGGTGATATAATTTTCAAAGTCATAACTATTTTGGAGCAACCTATTTTTGGGGCAATCTTTAAATAAGTGAAATCGATAGTTATAAAAATTGCGAAACCCTGATCAATTAAAGCTCTACATCTAAACCCAATGTAAGGGAAGAATATAAAACTCATTCCGGTGGCTTGTGAAAAAATATGTCGGCGCCGATTTCAACAATTTGTTTTTGGTCCAAGTCAAATTTGATCACATGGAAAGATTACAAATTTTTAGCGTAAACTTACTCAGTACTACACCCATGTGTTGTGTCGTTTACAGTAAAAAAATTGCCCTAAAATTATATTGGTGAACATTTTCGTGCGATCATCCTCCATAAATTTTGACATGTACTACCTCGACAACAGTGCCTAAACGAACTTAAATATTTGGATAAAGCACTGTAACGCCCAAAAGTCGTCGACACTCCTTTTGAGGTACCAACTTTTACTGTTTATTCAAATTACTTTAAAATCTGAAGTCTCAACGTATTTAGTTTAAAAGTAACGGTCAAAAGGTCTAATAGTGGTCAAAAAATAAACAAATCCGCAATTCCGTTGAAAATTTAATAAACGGACATCGGTTTAACAGCCAGTCATCAGCAGCTATACAAAATGAGGAGTTTTGGTGATAGTCGAGGGGTTTGCGAAATGATCCCTCGACTACCAATGATGTAGCTGCTGAATATTTTATTTGATGGGAAAACGAGCCCTCGGCTACCAGTGGGCTTAACTGTAGAGTAATCGCTGTCTAGAGTAGAGTTGAAAAACGAGACCTCGGCTATTAGTGAGGTAGCTGCTATCTAGTCGAGGGGGATTAAAAAACGAGTCCTCGGCTATAAAGTATATATATATTCTTGATCAGCGTAAAATTCTATGACGGTATAGGCATTTCCGTCTGTCTGTTGTAATCACTCTAGCGTCTAAATGAATTGAGATAGATCGCCAAAATTTTGCATAGGGTCATCTTTTGTCTGCAGGCAGGTCAAGTTCGAAGATGTGCTTTATCGGTCCACGTTTAGGCATAGCTCCCATATAGGGGTACCCCCCATTTTTCGGTATTTTGGGGTTCATGAGCGCGTTTTTCAACCGAATTCGCTGAAATTTGGTGCACTGGGTTCTTTTTGAGTTCCAAATATCTCCACAAAAAATTATAAATATAGGTTCACTTTTTCTGGTAGCCCCCACATAACGGTACCTCCTAATTTTTAGTATTTTGGTGGTTTTGACCTATATTTTCGCCGAATCAGCTGTAATTTAGTATTTTGAGTTCTTCATAGGTACCAAATCTCTCCACAAAAAAATATGAATATAAGTCAATTTTTTCTGGTAGCCCCCATATAAGGATAGCCCCTATATAAGGTATTTTGCGGTTCATGAGCGCGTTTTTCAATTCGCTGCAATTTGGTATTTTGTAGTCGTATATGGTAACAAATCTCCCTACAAATCGCCCTCTTTTTGGGGTAGTAGTAGGTACAGGGTATTACGTCTTTGTGCATATGTTTGTAACAGACAAAAGGAAACGAGATAGACACATGGTTCCTTTTGAGAATATGCATAGAATCACTTTCTAAGTCGATTTATGCATGTCCGTCCGTCCGTCCGTCTGTCTGTCTGTGCATGTTAAATTGTAAACAAAGTACAGGTCGCATTTATGATCCGAATTGGATGAAATTTGGCATAGGTCACTTATTCGGCCCAAGGACGAACCCTATTGAAATTGGGAAAAATCGGTTCAAATTTAGATATAGCTCCCATATATATATTTTACCGATTTAATCTAAACGGTCCCTATATATCTTTCGATTTGCACGAAATTTGAGACAGCCTAATCATTTAGGTCTATAATGATGTCTGCCAAGTTTCGAGAAAATCGGTCCAGATTTAGATATAGCTCCCATATATAGTTTCGTCCGATTTCATGTAAATGGTGCCCCAAAGTCCCTATATATCTTTCGATTTGCACGAAATTTGGCATAACGTACTGAATTGAGCCTAGAATGTTGTCTGCCAAGTTTCGAGAAAATCGGTCCAGATTTAGATATAGCTCCCATATATAGTTTCGTCCGATTTCATGTAAATGGTGCCCCAAAGTCCCTATATATCTTTCGATTTGTACGAAATTTGGCATAACGTACTGAATTGAGCCTGGAATGATGTCTGCTAAGTTTCGTGATAATCGGTCCTGATTGAGATATAGCTCCCATATATAGTTTCGTCCGATTTCATATAAATGGTGCACCAAAGTCCCTATATATCCTTCGATTTTCAGGAAATTTGGCATAGCGTACTGAATTGAGCCTAGAGTTATGTCTGCCAAGTTTCGAGAAAATCGGTCCAGATTTAGATATAGCTCCCATATATAGTTTCGTCCGATTTTATGTAAATGGTGCACCAAAGTCCCTATATATCTTTCGATTTGCACGAAATTTGGCATAACTTACTGAATTGAGCCTAGAATGATGTCTGCCAAGTTTCGTGAAAATCGGTCCTGATTTAGATATAGCTCCCATATATAGTTTCGCCCGATTTCATATAAATGGTGCACCAAAGTCCCTATATATCCTTCGATTTGGATTTGGAAATCTGGCATAACGTACTGAATTGAGCCTAGAGTGATGTCTGTCAAGTTTCGAGAAAATCGGTCCAGATTTAGATATAGCTCCCATATACGGTTTCGTCCAATTTCATGTAAATGGTGCACCAAAGTCCCTATATATCCTTCGATTTGCACGAAATTTGGCATAACGTACTGAATTGAGCCTAGAGTGATGTCTGCCTTGTTTCGTGAAAATCGGTCCAGATTTAGATATAGCTCCCTTTTATTATGGATTGATTTTAAGTAATTGACGCACCAAAGAACCAATAGGCTGATAGGAACACAACGTTCTGAAATTAGTATAACCTAACCTGTGACAAGTTTGTTTGAAATCGCTTAATATTTGGATAGAGCTTCCATATATATTTTCGCCCGATTTCAAGTAAATTGTTAGTCAGTTTGACATCAATTTTTGCACAACTTACAAAATTGAGCATAGAATTACGCAGTTGCGTTTTCTAGAAGTACAGACATAGCCCAACGAATGACCTATTTATATTTGTTTGAAGTCGATTTACATACTCTATGGATAGATCTAGGTAGATTCACATTTACATAAATATCACATATTTTATTTCATTCACTTTCATGTTAATAGTCCTGTTTAATATACCCATAGTGGTGAAGGGTATCATATAGTCGGCCCCGTCCGACTTTTCTACTTTCCTTACTGGTTTTATATTAAAATAGTTATCTTATTTGTTCCGCGTTTTGAGTTTGGTACTAAGACTCTAAACAATTAGATCGCAAGGTTCGATAATGAACTATATCCGCATTTAGACCTAGCCCCTGTGTGGAGGTTCCAGAGGGAGTGGACCGATGTTAAACATCTTCGAATTTGAACTAAGTTTGGAAGAAATAATAAGATGGACAACATTTTGATGAAATCTAGATTTTCTGAAAAGGATTTTGTCCAAAGAAACATGTAGTCTAGAACCAATATTTCGAAGAGGCACATTTTCACCGTGTTAAAGTGTATACACCCTTATTAGCCATATGACTTATACCCTCAGTCATATGGCTAATAAGGGTGTATACACTTTAACACGGTGAAAATGTCCATTAAAAATTTCTGAAATTTATATTATGGTTTACAGAATGCGTTTTTAGAAATGTCGGTATAGGTCTAGTACCTGTCATTATATCTATGGTGGAGGGTATCCAAAGTTCGGCCCAGCTGAATTTAACGCTGTAATTTGGTATTTTGTAGTCGTATATGGTAACGAAAAAATTATAATACCCCTCACCACACTGTGGTAAAGGGTATTATTTCTATGTCCATATGTTTGTAACAGCAAAAGGAATCGAGAGAGACCCATGGGTCCTTTTGAGAATATGCATATAATCACTTTCTGAGTCGATCTATGCATGTCCGTCTGTCCATGCACTTTTGTGAACATACAGCTCGCATACGATGCGATTTGGATGAAATTTGGCGCATATCACTTATTTGGCCCAAGGACGAACCCTACTGAATATAGAGAAAATCGGTTCATATTTACATATAGCTCCCATATGTAATTTCCTCTGATTTTATGTAAATGGTGCACCATATTGTCAATGTTTGTCCCATTGAGACAAACATTTGCACAGCGTACTGAAATACTGCAGGTTCTGATTTACATATAGCTCCCATATATATTTTAGATAGACCCATAGTTCCATTTGAGAATATACATAGAATCACATTCTGAGTCGATGTATGCATGTCCGTCTGTCTGTCCGTCGGTCCATGTATTTTGGATGAAATTTGGCAAAGCTCATCTATTTGATTTAGATATAGCTCCCATATATACTTTCGTCCAATTTAATGTAAATTGGGTATCAAAGTCCCTTCATATATATTATTCCATTTGCAGGAAATTTGACTAAGCGTACTGCATTGAGTCTAGAATGATGTGTGTAAAGTTTCCTGAAAATCGGCTCAGTTTTTGATATAGCTCCCATATATATATTTTCGCCCGATTTAATGCAATTGGTCCCTATATATCTTTCGATTTGCACGAAATTTAGCATTACGTACTGAATTAAGCTTGATGTGTGTTAAGTGAACCGAAATCGGTTAAGATTTAGATTTAGCTGCCATATATATTTTCGTCCGATTTAATGTAAACAGTGTACCAAAACCCCTACATATCTTTCGATTTGCACGAAATTTGGCATAGCTCACTGAATTAAATCAAGAATGATGTGTGTTAAGTTTGGTGAAAGTCGGTTCAGATTTCGATATAGCTCCCACATATATGTTGGTCCGATTCAATGTTAATGGAGCACCAAAGTCCCCATATATCTTTCGAATTGCTCGAAATATGGCACAGCGAACTGAATTGAGTCTAGTTTGGAAATTCTCTGAAAACCGAAAGCTGCGTTTAACTTTATATGAGAGTTATACCAAAATATGGACGGATATTGATTTTTGTATGAAGATTTACCTTCCTATTAGAACCAATGATGAAATTCTCAACATTTTTTTTTGAAATTGTAAAAATATTGAACATTGAAAGGTTGATATCTTTAGAATACGTTAGTATGTTGCATAGAATAAGCCAATAGGATATCCTGCTCAAAAATACGTTTTGCAACCACAAATAACCTGAAAAGATTAATTGTCTGCACTTCGGTGGGATGTTACGCCTAGGATCATGAAAATACATAAAAGTTGACAGGAATCAATGAGGAATCTATTAAAGTCACTTCTCCAAAAATGTTCAGACATAATAATTTTTTTAAATGCTTTCAGTATAGAATATTTGCAAATTTCAAGATCTAGGTATGCTGAACTATAGCCCCCCTAGTTGGACATTCCAGTTAACACTTTCAAAATATCGAAAATGGGTTGTATACCAAATCGAAAATGTTCTGCAAATATATTTTTCAACCACCAAAACAAATACTGACTTCTTTTGGAAAATTCACTTAAAACCATGAAAATACTTATAATGTGGCAGGGGCTTTACGTGAGCTCTATATCTAAAGATGGACGATATTGATTACTTTTGGTAGGCAGTCCATTCTATAATCTAATGTCGCTATAGATGTTCGACCTTTACTAATATAGACCAGTGTCCCTTCATAAACCAACTACCTCGTAAAATATTTTATTTTTATTTTACCTCACTTCTATTCGCAGTGAAAAGTCACCGTCATAATAAATAAGCTTATAACTATACTGTTAGGTTAAGTACGTATAAAAGGCGATAACCACACTCATACATACACTCACCAACCACTTCATTCATATCCCCGTGTAGAATGTACTTTTTATCCTGTTGTTTACATTAGAATTCCCATTTGGTCATATAATAAACTTTGCTTTGGTTATAAAAAACACAAATAACAGCTCAGACTCATAACTACCGTAAAAAATGTTTATATATTATATATTAAAAGAGAAAGAGAAAAAATACGAATTTTATATTACCGTTGATCCTGGCGATTGTGACGTGTCCACCGTGTATATGAGTGCATGTGGCTACTAGCAAAAGAAATGTAATATTTTTATAATGGACTTGTATGTTTGGTTTTATGATTATGTTAGTCGTTATTTAGGGGCTTTTTTATTCCATAGATGGTGTTCCATTTAAGGATATCCGGATAATGGCTAACCACAAAAAATATTTAAAAAGTTTGAATGGAGTAGAGGATTGTAAGGGAAAAAATAAACGTTTAATTGATCGGATGGCCATTAATAAATATTCTATAAAAATTCACGCTTATTGATCGGACGGTTTTTGAAAAAATCTATGTCTATATTGGCCAAATGGCCTTGAAAAGTATTCCTAACTGGTCGAATCGTCCTTATACATATTATCGTCCTTATACAAAACATATTATTTGAAAATCAACATATCCTTGGATAAATATTCTTTAAAAATCCACGCTTAGGGATCGGATGTTCCTTAAAAAATATTCTTTAAAAATCCACGCTTAGGGATCGGATGTTCCTTAAAAAATATTCTTTAAAAATCCACGCTTAGGGATCGGATGTTCCTTAAAAAATATTCTTTAAAAATCCACGCTTAGGGATCGGATGTTCCTTAAAAAATATTCTTTAAAAATCCACGCTTAGGGATCGGATGTTCCTTAAAAAATATTCTTTAAAAATCCACGCTTAGGGATCGGATGTTCCTTAAAAAATATTCTTTAAAGATCCACGCCTATTGGTCGGATGGTCCTTGAAAAAATATTCATTAAAAATCCACGCCTATTAGTCGGATGGTCCTCGAAAAAATATTCTTTAAAAATCCACGCTTAGGGATCGGATGTTCCTTAAAAAATATTCTTTAAAAATCCACGCTTAGGGATCGGATGTTTCTTAAAAAATATTCTTTAAAAATCCACGCTTAGAGATCGGATGTTCCTTAAAAAATATTCCTTAAAAATCGACGCTTATTGGACGGATGGTCCTTGAAACAATATATCTGCATATGTCAGAAAAACCAATTCACACATTAATATCGACCATAAATTAAATTTGAGTACCAAATTTCATGATTCGAGCTCTAAAGGTTCGCCCAAATCC
Organism: Musca vetustissima; assembly: GCF_032173495.1. Classification (NCBI taxonomy): domain Eukaryota; kingdom Metazoa; phylum Arthropoda; class Insecta; order Diptera; family Muscidae; genus Musca; species Musca vetustissima. The sequence goes on along the minus strand of NW_026879522.1, from coordinate 8,741 downwards.
AAATTTTCCATTTAGCACACATTATTTCCATAAGTACCCTGTTCAACCATCCAACAAAACTTCATGCATATCCCGATCCTACACCCCCACAATGATTCCAAATTCAAATTTCAGGATTCTAACTCTATTGGTTCACCCACAATTTAAATTGTACCAAATTTAGTACACATTTGTACGAATTTCCAAAACCTCCTTCTTACCCCAAACCAACACCCCCACAATGATCCTAAATCCAAGTTTCAGGATTCCATCACTATCGGTTCACCCACAATTCAAATTGTACAAAATTTAGTACACAGTAGTACTTATTTCCAAAACCTCCTTCCTACCCCAAACCTACACTTCCACAGTCGTTCTAAATCCAAGTTTCAGGATTGCATCCGCAATTCAAATTGTACCAAATTTAGTACATAGTTGTACCAATTTCCAAAACTTCCTACATACCCCAATTCTACACCCCCACAGTCATCCTAAATCCATGTTTGAAGATTCCAACTTTATCGGTTGAACCACAATTCAAATGTTGTACAAAGTAGTACGAATTTCCAGAACCTCTTTCTTATCCCAAACCAAAACCCCCACAGTGATCCAAAATACAAGTTTCAGGATTCAAACTCTATCAGTTCACCCATAGTTCAAATTGTACCAAATTTAGTACAACGTCGTACGAATTTTCAGAACCTCCTTCTTACCCCAAACAAAACCCCACAGTGATCCTAAATCTATGTTTCAGGATTCCAACTCTATCAGCTACCCACAATTCAAATTGTACTAAATTTAGTACAAAGTAGTACGAATATCCAGGACCCCTTTCTTACCCCAAACCAACACCTCCACAGTGATAAAAAATCCAAGTTTCAGGATTCAAACACTATTGGTTCACCCACAATTCAAATTGTACAAAATTTAGTACACAATAGTACCAATTTCCAAAACTTCCTACATACCCCAATCCTACACTTCTACAGTGATCCTAAATCAAGATTTCATGATTTCAACTCTATAGCTTCACCCACAATTTAAATTGTGTGACCCTAATCCTACATCCCTACAATGATCCTAACTCCAAACATCATTGTTCCAGCTCTATCGGTTCACCCAAATCCAAATTGTACCAATTGTAGTACGATTTAGTACTTTTCGTACACATAAGTAAAAATTTTCCAAAACTACGTACATATCCCAACCTACACTCCGACGGTAATGTTACTTTCAATATTCAGGATTCCAGCTCGATTTGTACCTCCAAATCAAATTTGTACCAAATATAGTACCATATAGTACTTTTCGTACACTTGAATACACGCTTTCCAAACTCTCCTCATATCGACCCTACTTCTTAACCTTAATTTACATACCACATTTCAAGTTTTTAGCTCTATCCATTCACATGGTACGAATTTGTACCAAATTAAGTACATTTTAGTACTTTTCGGATAGTTATAGTTCAAATTTCCAAAACCCCTTTGCTACACCTTTCCTACACTCCTTCAGCGACCACCAATCCAAATTTCAGAGTTCGAGCTCTACCGGTATCACATTTAGCACTTTTCGTACCGTTTACTTACTCTTTTATTAGTATAGATAATCCACGCCTTTTGGTCCTTGAAAAATATGGTTTAAATTTTACGCCTATTAATCAGTAGGTCCTTGGAAAAGTATTCTTTAAATATCCGCGCCTATTATCTGCTGGTCTTTGAAAAATATATCTTTTTAGAGAGGACCATTAGACTTCTTATAGAAAACTTGTAGCAATTCTTATAGAAGATCAGAAAGACTTCCTATATAATACAAGTAGGTCTTCTTATAGAAGACCAGTAAAACTTCTATTAGAAGACCCGTAAGTCTTCTTATAGAATACTACTAGTTCTTCTAATAGGAGACTAGTAGAACTTAGAACTTTTACTTAAAAAAGTCCAATTGTCCTGTTTATTGATATTTTTGCAATATGTCTTCTAAAAAATGTCCCGTCCCTTTCCATTCTTGTCGACTCGCCATACCATCATGTACATCATTCTCATTGTCATTCCGAACACAACACTTCACATTGCCGCACATTTAATACCACGGCAGATAATTTCATCAGTCGGAAATCTTAATTACAAACCTTTCATTACAATCCGTCTGTACAAGTGTTTCGCATTAATTTACCGACAAGAAATATGTCCATGTGTAATTGTAAATGGCATTTTGTCACTATGCAGGCGAAGTGGGATGCATTGTAGTGGACATGATGAAGAAGTCGCGAAACATCCGCAACATCATGGACGTTCCTTCTTAGGCGGAACGACGACAACCAAATTGGATTGTTAATGATATATTTGTGATGTGATGTGGTTAATGGTGTCTAAATTATGGCAACTAAATGTTAGTTAAATACATACCTAATTAAAGGCAAGAAGATGTGAAGTTATTTTACACTGTATAAGGTTGATAGATTGAAACAGTAATGAATCAGAGTCTGATCGAAGTCTTTTTAATTTGTTACAGATCACAATTGAATTGTGATATCCTGTGTATCATTGCATTCGAAAGAGTTTACAAGGATGTATCAGTACTAACAAAGATACCCAAAGGAAAAATGTTCTGCCCTTTACTTGATATTTCTTATATTGACTATCGACGGTCCCTTGACCGTCTAATGGCTGTCTAATTTAGCCTGGTAATGAAAATATGAATATTTATTACCAATTTTTTTAGTTATTTAAATAACTTGCCAGCATGATGTATTCACATTTTATGCACTCAATCCAAAATTCCGCTCAAGGAGACACCTCCAAAACATGATATATGACTACTTCAATAGTATCTTCTGGTTACAAAAAACTCAGTCCATGAAGTTTTCTTAACATTAGGGAAAATAAGTCGTTGTTTAGCAAATCGGGACTGTAAAGTGTATGACCCGTCAATTTTACGTTTCGCCTTGTACAAACGGCGTTTCTCGTTTTTCGAATTCATCCAAATTATTGTGTACCACACAGGATTGATCTCCTATTTTGTTAAAGTGGAAATGTCACCACATGACCTATTTTGACGAAGACACAGATGACTATTTGCTCAAAGTACCTCATTGATGAACAGCTTTCGTTTCTCTCCCTCGAAGACACATACAGTCGATGGTTATGATTATCATTACTCACCTGTGATGATATTATAAACTTCATTTGAAGCAAAGTAACCGCATTTTTAATCCGCAATTAAAGTACTTGATCAGAATAATATCGATTTACTCCATATTCATCTGAATCTTCAAATTACGATAGAGATCGCAATACTTAAGATAGAACTTTGAAGTGGCACATGAGGTATATCGGCTCACGTTTAGATACAGCCGGACATAAATGTACCACAAATTTGCTTTATGTTGCAGCTTTTATTCGCATTTTACTAAGGATGTGGCTTTAATTTGGGTTGCCAAGTTATTCAAGGGTAGAAGTATATTTACAGAAAATGTTCAATATAGGTCCTTGTTTTGACACATCAGCATTTAAAGGTTCCAACTAAATTTCGATATTTTTGAAGTTTTACCGTATAATTGTACCCTACACAACTATGTTGTAGGGTATTATAGTATACCGATCGTCATATCTCGACTAGCTGAGACGATCTAGACCCCTACTGTTTTTGGTAAAGATCGCTTAATATTTAGGGGATGAAATGGACCAAATACTTAAATTTTTCGGTTTTTCTGGTCGCTCCAGTGGCCGCAATTATGGCCCAAACATCGCGAATTTTTACATGGAGAAGGGGATTGGGACAAAGAGAAAGCACGCCTGTTTTAATAGGGATCGGTCAATATTTAGCGCGTCAAATGGACCCTGATTTTGTGTGAAAAATGACAAAATTTACATAGTGTATATATTTGCCCCTGAAGGACATAGACCCGAAAACTTGATAGTATATCCAAGAGGAGTGCTTGGCCTTTAAATTGATACTAATTTTATTGTCGTATGTACTCGGATGTGGGAGTCACACTTAAATATTTACATGTGCTTACGTATTCAGATATTATTTAATAAACCATTACCACACCAGAGGGTGGAAATATAGCGCTGATCGCTTTGAAATGTTCCATGAGGTTTTAGTTACGGTCAAGGACAACGCCTATAATTTTCTGTGATGACCAGATAATAATGTTGGGTTAAAGTGGACCGAAAACTTATTTTTTGTGTTTTTTTTTCGATTCGATCTATCGGCTACAATTATAAGCCGAACATCACCCACGGTGAAGGGAATATGGAAAAATAATCAGAAGGGCTGTACTGAATATTGGCAATATTCGGAAAATATGTCAGTGTAAGGAAGGGGTGCTGTTGACCTCTAATCGGGCAAGAGAGTGCAACTATCACGAAATATTACCCATGCTCGGAATAAAAATTCGCAGAATGATAGAGCTCTGTGGTAGTTGTATAGGGTATCGTATGGTCGACCCCGTCCGACTATACTGCTCCGCTCACTGGGTTTTTTCATGCAGATAACTAGTCATAGATTTTTTAAAACATATATTTTTATAACCTTCACCACCCTGTGATACAGGGTATTATGTCTTTGTGCAGATGTTTGAAACAGGCAAAAGGTTAGACACATGATTCCTTTTGAGAATATGCATAGAATCACTTTCTGATTCCGTCCGTCTGTCCATGTTAAATTGCAAATAACGTAGAGGTCGCATTTATGATCCGAATTGGATGTTATCTGACAGAGCTAATTTCTTTGGCCAATGACGAACCCTATTGAAATAGAGTTTGCTTTAAATCGATTTATTTATAATGTTATCGCATTGTAATGAAAATACTCTAAATATGTTCGAATAAATATAGATAAATACCAATTCTGTCAATTGACCTTCAAAAATGCGATGTCTGTTAGGATGCATCTATTGAATATATCCAAAGTGGAGAAGGGAATATCATGTCGGCCCTTCCTGCTTTCTTTACTGGTTTCATATATTTCCTGCTCCAAACGCTTGACCTCAATATTTCAACTCTGGTAAAAACCCGGCCCATAATCCTCAAAATACCAAATAAAAACCGGTACTCTTCTATGATGGATATTCTAAAAAGTAGTTATACCCTTCACCACACTGTGGTACAGGGAATTATGTCTTTACGCATGTCGGTCTGTCCGCCTGTCTGTCCCTGTATTTTTGTGAACAAAGATCAGATCGCATTTATGATCCGATTTGGATAAAATTTGTCACAGCGTAAAGAATTGGGTTTCGAATGATGTGTGTCAAGTTTCCTGAAAATCGGTGCATATTTAGATATAGCTCCCATGTATATTTTCGTCCGATTTAATGTAAATGGTGCACCAAAGTAACTATATATCTTCCGATTTGCACGAAATTTGGCACAGTGTAATGAATTAGGTATAGAATGATGTGTGTTAAGTTTCCTGAAAATCGGTTCCGATTCAGATACAGCTTCCATATATATATTTTCGTCCGATTTAATGTAAATGGTCCACCAAAGTCCCTATATATCGTTTGATTTGCACGAAATTTGGCACAACGTAATGAATTAGGTCTAGAATGATGTGTGTTAAATTTCCCGAAAATCGGTTCAGATTTAGATATAGCTCCCATATATATTTTCGTCCGATATAATGTAAATGGTGAACCAAAGTCCCTTAATATCTTTCGATTTGCATGAAATTTGGATTTATAAGTAAATGAAGAACTCAAAATGTGGCCGAATGCACAAAGCATACAGAAATAAGTGTAACCTAACATGTGACAAGTTTCGATGCAATCGGTTTAGATTTCGATATTTTGCTTTAAATTTATTTACATAATTGTAAGAAGCAACTCTATATCTGACCAAAATTTAGTATAGGTTGCTGAATGTCATGTTTAATTTCATGGTAATGGTCCTTCAAAAATGCGACGTCTGTTAGGATCCGATCTGTTGAATATACCCAAAGTGGTGAAGGGTATCATATAGTCGGCCCCGTCCGACTTTACTACTTTCCTTACTGGTTTTATATATAATTTTAGTAGAAAGATTTGACACTAATGAGAATGAAATTACAGCCAACTTTGTTGAAAAACGGGTTCATAATCCTCAAAATACCGAATAAAAGCCTGTACCGTGGGGGCTATAGGGCTATTGTTAAAAGTGGGCCAATATTTATGATTTGTAATAGGACGATTTGGTATACAATTTGAATTCAAAATACCAATTTACCGACGTATGTATAGAAAAATGTGCCCACGCATACGTGTCCAAACAGCGAAAATTTGGGGGTACCGTGTCCTGCTCGGTCAACAGATGTCACCTCAGTCCATTATGTAAAAGCTCTAGGGCCGCTACAACCACAGAATTTTTATCTACATGGGTTATCATATGTTTACCAAAAATTATAAATATCAATCGATCTTTGGGTTTAGCCTCAGTTTAAAGGTCCAACCTCTTTATTGATATTTTCATGGTCACCGATGCAAATTTAGCATAATGAAGTGTAAAGTTACAGTCATTCCATGACCCTGGTAAGTAAATAACTTACTTACAAAACATTTTCAAGGACGGTACATTTGTCTACATACAATGCTTGACATAGGTCAAGCATAATTGTGGGTTGTTTCAAGCTCCTACTCCAACTTTCCAACAGACACTCAGGTAGTTTGGAATTTCGAATTTTTCTTAACAGCAATTTAACATAAAAAATCCCAAATGATATATGTATTATGAATGGTTACATCATGGTGTATTGTTGGAGAATTATGTTGTGAACCCTGCCATCCATCCATACAACAAAAACCCTCTTCTTTATTTACGTCTTTAATGGCAAATATCCTATTGTATTTCAGCACCTACAAAGGCAGTTTGAAGACCCTGTCCTATTGTTAGAGGACAGTTGCTCTCCACCAGCTGATTTTTATACTAAATGGATATTCGGAACAATATGATGTATATCTGATTCTACATCATCTTGATATTAAAATAAGTTGTATTTGGTGGTCCTTAAAGCCCGAAAGGTCCCTAAAAGTCTATGGCAAAATTTGTACCATATTATAGCTAATTTTCTTTCTTCACTCTATGAACCTTATCACACATCACATACACACCTATATATGCCGACCTTTTATATTCCACAACCATCCAATTTCGATATTAATGTTTCACTTTAAGTATTTACAACATATTTAATCGTATTATTATTGTTGTTGTTATTTTTTTGTGCTTCTAGGGAATGGTGGTTATTTAAAATTATAGTCACTCTATAAAAAGCCAATGATTATGTGTGCCTGTGTGTCTGTTATTTCAACATCATAAAATTGGAATTAAACGTTGTTGGATTTTTGCTATTGTTGTTGCTGTCTTACATTTTCTCCTTTAACAGCGCGACAAGCATGCCACTCCAAAGGCCATGGTTTGTTGTAAGTTTTTTTTTCGTGTGTGTGTTGTTGTTCTTGTTTCAATTTTTAATGCTGCGGTGCAAAACATGACATTAAATGTGCGTGACTCGATTTTCATAAAAGACGTAAATTGTTTTTATATGATCTTGTAACGTAACTGGTGATCATCGTCATCATCAGAGGCAGCAGCAGCCACCCAACCAACCCAACCAACATCTTTGTATGGGCAGTGCAACACCAACAACCGACACGATCATCAACAGCAACGCCATTTTCGTCATTTCAATTCCAATGGCACACACCGGGAGAGTGCTCCGATGATTGAGACGAGGCTTTAATTATGTTTTCGTAATTTATATATATATGCCAAGGGGGAACGGTGGGGCAAGAGGGGCAAGTAAACTCTATTTTTTGCCCAGAAGGAGAGGGGTTTCAAAAATCCACATTTTGTTCCACTGTTCGATTCAGTCGACAAATAAAATTATATATGAGCTCACTTCGTGTAACCTCTTACATTTACGTCGGAACAACAAAATTATCCACAATAACAATAAGAGCAACAACAAAAACAACCAACAGCAATAACATTACATTAACAAACACCATCGACAGCCGACTATCAAAACATTAATGGCAATGCGCTTGGCAGTCATGTGCATCATTAGCATCATAAACGTTAAAACGTTTGGCTCTTCACGTGTGCATCAATGATGAGCTAGCCAGGCAGTCAGCCAGTCAGCCATCCAACCTGACTGCCTTCGAGTGAGCGATCGATCGAACCAAAAGACAAGCGTACAAACAAGGCTTCTGTATGATATGATGATATTGTCGGTATGGTTGGTATCATTTTAGTCGGCAACAACGGTGTTGCTTCGAATGCCTTCGACATAATCGTTCTGCCTTTTTCGAAGTCTCCGGTCTTCAGTGTGTTCTGTGAAAGGCATGGATGATGTTTTTTCGAGTACGAAGCCGATAAAATGTTTTGGATGTAATTTATGTTGTGTTTACTTGTTGCGCCCTTTAAAACATTAAATATGTAAGCACAGGAGAGTAGAACTGGCTGTTGACACTAAGGAATTTCCGATACCCTAAACTAGGAAATTCATATTGGGCCTTAAAAAAATTTAAAAAAAACCACGCCTTATATTAGACCTTGAAAAAATATTGTTTAATAAAACCACGCCTTTGTAAGGGATGATAGATACCAAGCAACGGCTCTGATGATGACGAAGTCTAGGCTTATCTTGGTTTCTCTTTCATCTCAATTGTGGGCACTGGCCTCCCCGTCGTGCCACCTGGGGTAAGTATTTTCATCACCCGATGAAATAGTGAGCTAATATGTGCCGCGAGTTCACCCATAAGAACTATAAAAATCAGTAAGGAA
>NW_026879521.1:0-28111 GCF_032173495.1 Musca vetustissima | reverse complement strand
CAATTTTAAATATAGGTCCATTTTTTGTGGTAGCTTTCATATATCGAATTCGTTGCAGTTTGGTATTTCGTAGTCATATATGGTAACAAATCTCCCTCCCAAAAATAATATTCGCCCCCTATTAAGGGAATTCCCCATATAAACCCCTTTTTATACCCTTCACCACACTGTAGTACAGGGTATAAGGTCATCGTCCATAAAACGAGATAGGCAAAAAGAAACGAGAGAGACACATTCTGAGTCCATGTATTTTTGTGAGCAAAGTACAGGTCCCATTTTGATCCGAGTTGGATGAAATTTGGCACAGCTAATTTATTTGACCCAAGGACGAACCCTACTGAAATTGGAGAAAATCGATTCAGATTAAGATATAACCCCTATATATATTTTCGTCCGATTTTATCTAAATTGTGCACTAAACTCCCAATTTTTTGTTCGATTGAGACCATATTTTGCATAGCGAACTAGAAAGTATGGAATTCTAAGACGATTTAGGCATATATTGTAATCATTTTACCTTCGGAGAATATCGAAATAAAAATCTAAGACGTCAGGTTCGACCCCATATAATGATAACTACGGATTTTCAGTATTTTTATATTTAGCATGATGGAAGTTATTATGATGTAAAAATGTTGGTTAGAGATTGAGCTATATCGGTTCTCAATTGGGCATAGCGTCTCATATAATGATAACTCCAAATATTCGGTAATTCCTACACGATTTAATCAATATTGGTTCCGCTTTATGTATAGCCTCCAGGAACGTGCGCATAATTTTTTTTCCTTCAATGATAATTTTTATATTGAATCAGCAGCTTCCACCCCTCATATAAATTTGCACCATAAATTGCACTATTTTGGGGATTTTATACTGATGTTCCACCCCAAAATTCGGTGTCAAAATCGGTTTTTTCGATTTAGGAAAAAATCTTCATTAAAAAAATTTCTGAAATTTGTATTTGGTGCACATTATGGTATGCAACAATCGCCCGGTACAATTGGTGGTATAATTTTACTTTGTGATATGTTCCATATATTTTCATTTCCGGTAAGTACCAAAATACCTTTGGGGGAGGGCATACAATTTTTCCGATTTCATGCCAATGTTTCCCCAAACATTCAATACATTTTTTTTCAATTCAAAGTTTCTTTATTTTCGTATACATTATAATGAGTATAAAAATACATACTTTGAAATCTTATGACTAATAAAGAATTTTCTGCTTGGTTTAATTAAACCCGTCTGCTGGTTTATTGAGATTATGTTATTGGTGTTACATTTTTTTATTTATTATTATTTTTTTAATAATTATACTCATCTAATAATATTTTCCTATATTTTAAAGCCTCCTTCATAAATTTAAATAATGGAAGCCAGCATAAATCTTCGCCTCCATTTAAAATACTAATAATATCATCATCATGTAACAAAATTTTTTTCAAGTATTTGAAACGCAGATTTCTTAAAATAGGACATCGTCCAATGAAGTGTGCAATTGTTTCCGCTTCTCCTATAAAATCGGGGTTCACTTCGCTTTGCTTTATCAATATATGTGTTCGTCCATCCAAAATTTTTTGCCCACGTGTATATTGCTACGGTCAATGGAGTAATCAGCTAATTTAGCGTTTAAATCCTTGATGCAAGACAAATCTTTGTTTAAAAGTTTCTTTCTCCAGATTTGCGCACCGTAACTATGTATGGAACGACAAACTGCCAAAAACATTTTCCATTTTGCTTTGAGACTGACTGTGGGCTTTGATATGAAGTTTTTCCATGTCGAGTTCAGGGAGATTTTAGAAGCTTCTTCTTGTTTTAGTAGATGTTTACTGAAAGATAATTTAGGTGTTAATATCATGCCAAGGTATTTGTACTCGTTCACTATTCTTATTGTTTCTCCTTTAAATGTCCATTTTTCATTAGATGCAAGTTTGCCCCCTTTTCGAAAGACCATTATTTCCGATTTTTCTTGGTTAACTTCCATTCCCCGCATCTTGCAATATGCTTCTAAATTTAGTATCATACGCTGTAAAGTTAGTGGTTTATCAGCTAATATAACGATATCATCTGCGTACATTACAAGTCTGATGTTTATATCATCGATATCAAGACCTCCTTCAAGATGATCATGCAAGTCATTAAGATAAATGGCGAACAAAGTTGGCGACAATAAACATCCTTGTTTAACACCCGTACGTGTGTCAAAATAATCCGACATTTGGGTTCCCGCCCACACTGCAGATTTTGTGTTCTCATAGCTCCTTTTGATGAAGTTGATTATTTTTGCCGATAATCCGATCTCATATAGTTTATATATATGCTACGTTTATTCTATCGTATGGTATTCCCTACTCCTTTTAGTTGATAACGACCAAAATTCTTAGAGAATAAAGTATGTTTTACTTGGTTTATATTGTACCTTGCGATAAGAATCGTTGGAGCATCTCTTGTTTATACCCAAAGTGGTGATTCATACAATAATGTTTTCATATGTTGAGATAATTAAATGTTACAATTCAAAATGATACCTATAGCGATAAGATAAATAATTTAACTGTTCTAATTCTATGTAGAATTCGTACACTTATAAGCTCAGTATAATTTTTAACATAAGTGTTATACATTATAACAGTTATGTTATAATTACTGGTCGAACAATGTTATCAGCTAACATGATTACTCTTCTCTGTTAAATTATTTCTCTTAAAGCTTTTGCTTACTTTGCAGAGATTTGAACAGAAATTTTCCTCTCCGTTTTGTAACTGACCTTTAACCTATTGCTCTCTGACTTTCACTTTCTCCGAGTTACCCAGATGTACCTCTCGAGAGTACAGCATCAAATTCCTCAACACTACAATGTATAAAATGTTGTAAATTGTGTTAGAGGAAGAGATTTACTCTCTCTCGCGCTCTCACATCCCACCACAGGAGGTGGTGAGTGAGAGTAACTTTAGAGTGTCGGAGAGTTTTAGTTAGCAGCGATGTTTGCCGACAACAGAATTATACAGGGAAATCCTTTTTAACGAGGATGGCTTATTGTTTTGGATGTAAGGAAACACGCAAATTACACCGCACGAGCACAGACAACAGACAGGACAACCAACCCACAATGCCATACCGTCAACAGCAGCAGGAGCGGCAAGAGCGCAAACAGAACCATCAACAGCACCAGAACCAGCATCAGTGCCACTGCCAGTACCAGCCAGCAACCAGCATCAGTAGTAACGTAGCAAAAAAGACACGAGAACTATCCCAAGAATTCCAGCACATCACTGTGTCGCATGTCGAGACTGAGTCAAATGCCGTCAGTCCTTAAATTACTTCAGTACGAATTGAAGCTGTCAACGGGATCGTGTGTGCACGTGCTCCTACTTCTGTTCGTAACGTGCTGCTGATACGCCAATAAGAACTGAAAATACGTAAATTTGTTCGTTCGCTCGCTCGCCACATTGACACTTCGTACATTCGCTGTTTGATTTCTTTGGGAGCGCCTCTCAGCATGTGTGCGTGTGTGTATCCGTAAATGCGAATGTTTGAACTTGCATGAGAGTTTGTGTGTGTTTGTGGTCTCGTCTGTCGTTTCATTTTCTGGTTCCGGTGCGTTTTGCTTTTATGACGTCCAATATGACACGGCTGATGATGTTGATGAAGATGATGATGACACGGTAACGGCGTCCACGATGTATGAGTTTCGTATTTGTGATTTACGTTATGTTTACACATAGGTCAAACCTTTAAGCCTTTCAATGCGACAGAATCCAACCGAACAAAAACAAAACACCGGACAAAGAACCAAATCAAACAAAGAAAAGTCAACAAAACAATATAAAAAGGAATAAGCAGAAAAAATTAAAAAAAAAAAACAAAAGTAAATAAAAGTGAGTGTGATGCATGTTATGAAAAGTCTTCATCGGTCGATTTCTCCAAAACGGAAGTAAATACAAAATAGCATGTTTATCTGATAGTATTTATTATAGTATTTGCAATTGCAATGAATGTATTTGTAATAGTGTACGAGTATGTTTTGGTATATGCTTAACTGTAAACATGTCATATTTGATGTTGCAAATCTCAAATATTATATCAATACGATTGGAAACTTCATTGTAAAATATTGTAATATGTATGGTTGAAATTTTAGGAAAATTCTTCACCAAAAATGGCTGCAAATTAGGGTTAAAATTATATGATTGGCATCCCCTACTAAAGTTAAGAACGTATAACATTTAGAAAAAATACAACTTTAAAGTAGAAAAAAATATCCTGTTTGAAATATAGACTATTTTTTTAGTTTTTAAATGAGGTCGCTCTCGAGTTTATACCCTTCACCACATTGTGGTACAGGGTATTATGACTTTGTGCATATGTTTGTAACAGGCAAAAAGAAACGAGACAGACACATGTTTTTGTTTTTTGACAATATGCATAGAATCACTTTCTGAGTTGATTTACGCATGTCCGTCTGTCCGTCCGTCCATGTATTTTTGAAATGGATGAAATTTGGCATAGGTCACTTATTTGGCCCAAGGACGAACCCTATAGAAATTGGGAAAATCGGTTCAGATTTAGATATAGCACCCATATACATTTTCATATATATTTTTGTCCGATTTAATGTAAATGGTGCACCAAAGTCCCTATATACCTTTCGATTTGCACGAAATTCGGCGTAATAATTTAGGTCTAGAATGATGAAAATCCTGAAAATCGGTTCAGATTTAGATATAGCTACCATATACATTTTCGTCCGATTTTAGGTAAATAGTGCACCAATGTCCCTATATATCCTTCGATTTGCACAAAATTTGGCACAGCGTACAGAATTAAGTGTAGAACGATGTGTGTCTTATTTCGTGAAAATGGGTACAGATTTAGATATAGCTCCCATATATATTTTCGTCCGATTTTAGGTGAATGGTGCACCAAAGTCCCTTTTTATCTTTCGATTTGCACGAAATTTGGCGCAGCGTAATAAATTAGGCATAGAATGATGTGTGTTTAGTTTCCTGAAAATCGGTTCAGATTTTGATATAGCTTTTATATCTGACCAAATGAAAAATTTAGTATCGGTTGCAGAATGTCATGTTCATGGATCCAATTTTATTTTACTGGTCTGTTAAGATTCATCTGTTGAATATACCCAAAGTGGTGAAGGGTATCATATAGTCGGCCCAGTCCGACTTTACTACTTTCCTTACTGTTTTTTTTTTTAATTTTCATAAAATTTGCTGTCTTATACATAGACTTTTGTAAAAAGCTTCCTGAGTTCAATTATCTTCTATATATGGGAAATTACAAAATTCTTTTAAAATTCCATTAAAAAAAATTTGAAAATTTTTTTTGCGAGCACATTTATGATTTTTGGTACATAGGTTTACAAAAAAATACGCTGATTCGAAATCTGTTCGCGTTCACAAATTCGGATGCTGCGCACAAAAGTTATAGCGGTTATAAATCTTGTATTTCAAATATAAATTAAATGGATTCCTTTTTGTTGTAATTCGCGAATTTCTTCACAAATGGATAAACACATTTGTTTTCTTTGCATACTTGTCAAATCACATTGAAAATGCGCATTCAATATTTTATCTCCGGTAAAATTGGGTTTCGCGATATTTTTTTTAAAAAATTTGTTTGTTGGATTTTGGTTTTAATAGTTTTTAAGGTCCTGTCCTCGCGTTATGTTTTGCAAAACCTCCTTTTTATTATTCTAAACATATTTGGGATGTTTTGAAGCCGCGACGACTATATTTTTCATACTCTAATCTTAAGATTAGGATGAGAAATTAGCAAATATTGAATGAAATGAATTGCTGTTCGTTAGTCTCGCTAAAACTCGAGAACGGCTGAACGGATTTGTCATATCCATATGTTCCTTAAATATTGCGATCACAATCGTGATTTCGACATAGAATTTTATTCTGTTCAATAATATATACAAATACTTTCTGGGGTCTCAAGGTTGCAAAAGGGAATGGCAAATTTAAGATACACTTAGCCATATGGTGAAAGGTATAAACAGCGTACTTAACATTGTGCTACCGTCATGTGGAAGTCGTATAAAATATAGGGGAAAAATTAATTAAATACGACAAATCCGGCTCTTGATGTCGAACTTATATATCTTTACTCAAATTTATTTTCCATGAATTCATTTATTACAAAAAGTATATCCCCTGAAATTTTAGAAGGGAAAACAACGTTTGCCTGATCGACAATTGCACCGCTTATAACTCAAGAACAAAAATTGTAAAATATCAATAGCAACAACACTCGGTCATAAACATCAGATAGTATATACTCAGTACTGTAATGTTACTTTATCTGAATGAAATGGTATTATAAACTATGTGTTTTGAACTCTATACTGCAAAGAATTGTATAGCTTCCGATGTAACGACCAAGGTAAATGGGAAGAAATATAAAAAGTTTATCTATACCAACAATTTTCATAGATATTCTTACCCAGAAAATTTGTTTATACAAGTATGAATAGAAATTCAAAAACAAGTCTGGAATACCGAAAATTGTTCCTTAACAATATTGTTATGGCAAGACAACGTGTGCCGGGCCCGCTAGTGTTGAATACTTTTTCTGTAACCGTTCTTAAGATACACGCACATCATATAATATCTGAGGTATGATTACTTTCGATAATAATAATAATGTGACGTACACTTCCCATTCCAACCAGTGTGCATTTAGATTTGCATTTTGGTTTCTTGTATGATAAATTTCTACCCGAATATTCCAGTATGAATTTCTAATGCGCCATGCCGTTTTCTCGTTATCATAAACCATTATTATAGTGAAGACCGTTGAAATGGAATCGGGCGAAATTAACTGAGTGAATTACACAGATATTTGAACTAACTTAATACAACCCATACACATAACAATCTTAAATTTATGAAAAAATTTAATGTCAATCATAGAGCAAAATATGTATAATATCTATATATAAATGGACGTATATGAGCAACCGTGGCATCCACCTTTTGGTATCCAAAATGTATCTCGACACAAAATCCAATACACGTTATTCTATGTTCGATTGTGTACTAATTCGTCTTAAGCGGACAAACTTTAGTTACATGGTACATAATTTTGATTAAATCGCACGAAGACATGTGTGGAAGCTATATCTTATTAATGTTTTCAGTATGCAACATTACATGTAAAGCGAACATATATAAGCTCCTCCATTTGCACCATTTGTATAAAATCGGACAAAAATATCGTGCAAATAGAACATTTACATAAAATGGGAATTAAGTATATATGTGCGCTATAGTTAAATCTGAACCGATTTCAAACTTAACCGAAGCATTCTAGACTAAATTTTATACCCGCTGCTAAATTTTGTGAATATAGAACAAACATTTACTTAAAATCGGACGAACATTTATATGGTAGCTATATCCAAATCTGAAACTATTTCAACGAACTTTCGCGGACGTCAACTTGACGTAATTTCAGGGCGCTGTGTAAAATGTTGTCACAATCGAACAAACATTGACAGTATGGTGCACAACTTACATAAAATCGGAGGAAACTATATATGGGAGCTATATCAAATCGATCTATTCCTTTTGCCTTTTACAAACATATGCCCAAAGACCTAATACCTTGTACCACAGTGTGGTACAGCAAAAATGCAAGCCAAAAAATCGTAATCTCGCCCAGAAACTAAAAATAATAACATATAAAATAAAATATAACCAGTAAGGAAAGTAGTAAAGTCGGTCTGGGCCGACTATATGATACTCTTCACCACTCTTCACCATATGTATTCTAACAGACGTTGCCTTCGAAAAAACATTGACATGAAATTGAACGAACTTAATATGTGATCTTTATCTATATGTGAACATATGCCATTCTGCAACCTATGCTAAATTTCATTTCATTCGGACAGATTTAGAGTCGTTTGCATACAGTAGGACAAATTTATTTAAGGGAACCCCACCCATTCTCGATTTTAATTTTTCAAGATTTTCAATGGGCTGGTAAATCAATACCAATGCTTGTTAGGGTTTGTAACTTTGCACATATATATTTGAAGATTTAAAAGAGAAAAAATAATAATTTACAAAAAAATTTTGTTATTGCTTAGTTGTTGTTTTTTAAAGAAGAAATTAAAGAAAAGTCCTTATTTTTGATGGCGGGCATAATAACTCCTCACTGGAACATCGGAATCCGAAAATTCCAACGGTGTTAGAAAGAGTACATGTCTGGCTCTCGTATGAACTATTGACTTCGCTCAAAAATTAAAAAAATGGCGGACCTTTGAAAAAATATTTTTGGAGAATAGCCGATTTTTGACCACAAACTAAGTTAAAAATAAGAAAGATCTTCACCGATTGGCCAATCGGGCACACTTTGGGTCTACAGTGCACAATTTACATAAAATCGGAAGAGAATGCATATGGGATCTATATCGATTTTCACTAAACTTAGCACACATCATTCGTTGAAATCGGTTCAGATTTACATATTAAGTTAGTATATTCTAACGCGTTGAATGTTTTGTTGAAATCGTTTCAGATTTGAATATAAGTCCCACATATAGTTATTGTCGGATTTTAAGTAAATTATTCACCAAAGATCTAACGTTAAACTAATTGGCACAGCATTTTGCAAAGCGTACTGATGTTAGTATAGGCTAGTGTAGTCTAACGTGTGTCAAGTTTTTCTGCACTCGGTCAGTTTTGGATATAGCTTAAATAAACGGTCTGCCCAAATTTTTTTATGCTCTTCGACATGAGTCGGATATTTAAAATAGCTGTAATCGTTCCGATAAGTAAATGATGCAGCAAGGATCCAAAGTATGACCGATAGGCACACAAAGTACTGAAGTTAGTATAACCTAACCTGTTGAAAGTTTCGTTGAAATCGGTTCAGATTTGAATATAGCTTCCACATGTAGATATGTCCGATTTTAAGTAAATGGTGCACCAAACTTCTTATGTTTGTCAGATTGACACGAACTTTTGCACAACGTAAGAAATTGAGCATCGAATGACGTAATTGCGTTTTGTAAAAATTCGGACATTGTCCATATATATTTTCGACCGACTTAATGTTAATTTATTTAACATTTAATGTTTGATTTTGCCTTTGAAAGTCGTGTAAGTGAAATGAAGCACAACAAACGCCCCGCTGTAATGATTGTGGTCCTTTCCACAAATAAAATACATACTAAAGTAACGCTAAATCAGCAAACGTTGTGTCTGGATAAATTTATGCCACTATTGCCATATTTTTCTCCAGAGTCCAATCATCTACTCCCTCTACACTTAATTGTATATTTATATATTCTCGTAAATGTTATGAAAACCATCCAATCATCCTCCAACATGAATTTTATTTTACATACAAATACATTGTTATGTTCACAAAGTTTTAAGTTTTTTTTTTAATGTATACGAACGATACTAGTGTGACCAATATTATTTAATTACAATCTACATATCGGCCTGTATATCCGATCCCTAGAATATTATTACTACACCATTATTTCCACCACAAAATGAGTTAACATTTTTGTTCCTGTTTGGGTGAGAGAGACTTCGTTAAACCTTTACCCAGAAGTTGTCATACGCATATTAAGCCCCATACAACTTTATTAATCCTTTTACCTGTTACTTTTCGTAATTTGGTTTTCTATTCATGGCGACCGACGAATAGAATACGCTCTAATGCCTGCGTACATTCGTAACGACAACCTAAGCAGGTGTTTGCCGTTTGTTCGCCAGCATTTAGAGTGAATGTGGCAAATAAGAATTTTCTATTAATTTTCATGTGATGAAGATAAGAAACAACATTTGTTTCTATTTTCTAGGGGATGGGGTATTTCTAAAAAAAAAAGAATTTCCGCAGACAAAAATGAATTTAATGAAAGAAATTCACCTTTTGCATCCCGAAACATTGTCAAGATCTCTCGTCACATTGGCATCCACATCTATCGAGCACACTCACGTACGTACGGGTCTTCTGGCTGGCTTTCGAGGTATGATTTTGATGATGTCGAGTGTTGTGCTGTTGTTTTTGTTTTCGTCATCACAACTCGTTCGTTCGGTTTTTCTTTTAGTCCTGCACGACATGGGCTCGTTTTTGTTGTCTGAAGCTTTTTCTGATGCTGGTGTGGCATTGTGGTGTGGTGTGGGTATGTGACTAACAAAGGTACCATTACTTTTTGGCATTCACGTTCGTTCTCACATTATTGTCAATACCTCATGTGGCTTACAACAGGAGTGTAGCATAATTCACACACACACACACACATACAATCGCCCGTTCGAGCAGTACATGTCATTTTGTATTAGTGCGAGGTATATGTACACATTCTTAAGTATGTGTACCGACCTCGTGTGCAGATGGGTGTATCGGAATCTGATTTTGACACTTGACTCTTTTTTTCGTTTTCTTCTCCTGTGACTTGCGAGCACCTACTATTTTTCAGTGTGGCACGAAATTCCGTTTTTTAAGCATAGAGTTCTTTCACACACACACACACACACACGCAAATACTGTCTGTCTTGCTGATCTAAATGAAGCTCGAATTCATTGTGCGAATGTGTGCTGACTTAGGTCAACACAGGCTGTCGTACCGGTATGACAAAGTCAAAAGGTTCAATGTTAGTGTTTGTTGTTTGACTGGTGTGAGACGAGCAAAGTGCTGACTTGATTTAAATTGACTTGATTTCCCACTCAACGACCATGCCAGGCTTCAACTGGTGTGTTTGCATGTTAATGCGGGTGACCATGTGTGAGTGAGTGTGTGTGTACGTGTGAATCAAAAGCCCTCTTTACACCATGCCCTTATTGCTTTGCTTAAGCTCTGCTCATCGAATCCTTTCTGGCCATCACACATTCTACAACAAAGCATATCCCAAAATAAAACAAAAAACCCATTCTAGCCAAATCAAGTTGGGGAGGCCAACGGAGCCGAGAGTTGTGGCAGCACACAATAGACTCCCGAACTCAGTCGATGGCTGCTTGGTGTGGGTACATTTTAAATTAATTATCATGACAATGACGAAGGTAAAATACTTTTCATTCTTCTTCATCATCTTCATTGCTCCACAGCCATTATTCTTAATTTTTTGTGTACTCTTTTCTTGTGCAGCATGTTGAACATGGTGTTTTTGTCAAAAATAAAGAAAAATGTTTTGCTCGAGCTGAGATTTGGCGGTGTAATTTTCTGGGTACATTTGTTAGTGTGCCGCCGATGTAGCAGGAATGAGTGTGCAAGTGTGATTTGGTATAAACCAACACCCTCCACCTCCCCTCCGCCAAACAACACACCCACACATACTCGTACATACAAACAAAATCCCTTCAACAATTACATTGGCCTTGTCATGCTTCGCGCTTTAAGTACACACCGCTCTGCTGACTGGGAGTAATTTCACTGTTACTCCTGATTACAATTAGGCCCTTTTCATTTTGTACCGAACAAGGCAAAGTACAGTTGACAAATTACACAGAGGATTGTTGAAATTAATTGTTGCTTAATTAATAATCTGTTAGTGACTTGTAGTTTGACACAATCTTCCGGTGGCATACATTTTTTGCGAATACAACCACATGTATATACGTGGCATGTATTTGTTTATATTATTCTGAATAAAGGACAAACATAAATAAAAGACGGTATCAATCACGTCATACTCTACGCAACTAAAGATATTTATACATCAGAGAACCGATGTTTGAATTTGCATAATGTACAAAAATAAATACAAATGTATATTGGCTAGTTTACATCATGCTCTTATAAGGTGATTTCGGAAACCCGAACTAAAGTTAATTATCATTGGTACTGAGTGATCAAATAAAGCAAACAACTTAGGAATTTGATGAGGATTAGTATTTGTAATAATTAATATTTGTAAAAATAATTCCAAATGAAGGTAGTATGGGACGATATTAGATATTGGAATTTCCGGAAAAGGTAAACCAAAGTCGAAGAATTTGTTTCTTTGTATTTAAATACGTGGAGTAACGGCGAAAGTACAAATAAAGAGAACATCTGTAATTATTTCTTCTTGTTCTTAGCATAATTACTAAAATCGAGCCTATAAATGTAGACACTGCAAAATCAAAAATGTCGCGTAAGTCACCCGAAATTTCTTATTTATGTAAAGATATTTCTTATTTATGTAAAGAATATTTAAAGAATATTTGCAAAATGTTCACACAATTCGGAGAGTTTTCCCATTATAAGCAACGATGTCTGAAGTCATGTATATTTGAAATCCGTGAGTGACCGATCTTTTGTGGCTTTTATCTCAAAAGATAAAAACCGGTGGGTCACAGTTTTTTCCAATGATAATACCCTAAACTACTGCTACAAAAAGTGTTAAGGGGGTTAATTATAAAAAAAAAATAATTTTGTTTGATTTATTTTATGTCATTGGTGCACCAGAAATTTTAACAAAATACTTCCTGAGTGGAAGCTGGTTCGGTTCAGGTTTAGATATAGGTCCCATATATATTTTCGACCGGTTTAATGTAAATGGTGCACTAATGCCCCTATATTTCTAAGGAAATTTAGTATAACGCACTTAATTAAGTCTAGAATGATGTGTGCTAAGTTTCGTGAAAATCGGTTAAGATTGAAGTATATCTCTGGTCAATTGCTATCTTCAAACGGTCCAGTTATTAACAGAGATCAGAATATAGCGTTTGGCCATATGGAAGCAACTCATAATAAATAATCCCCTTCCAGTCCCACCAAATGCAAAACAGAACCTTCCTGGTCATTAGTCCTGGTTTGGCCACCGTTTAAGATGCTTCACAGCTCTTTGACCGAGATCGCTTACGCACAGGGTTATCGTATGTGATCCATTTTTCATCTCCAGTCACCATCCGTTTAAGAAATGGCCAAGGCTTCGCAGATGGAAATTTGATCCATCCTAGTTTTTTTCTGTGCAGAATGGCATGTGTAGGGATTGATGTCAGTCGGTTCGTTCAATTTCATGTCAATGTTCATTCGAAAAGGCGACGTCTGTTATGATACATATGTAGAATATACTCAAAGTGATGAAGGGTATCATATAGTCGACTTAGTCCGACTGTACTGCTTTCCTTACTGGTTTCGTTTTGGCTTCGTATGATTAAAAAACCAGTAAGAAAAGTACAACTTAACTTGAACTTGATTCTAGACTCACTTTTGTACGCTAAGTTAAATTTAGTCTCAATCGGACAAACCTTAGGAGTTTTGGTCACCATGAACCGATTTCCATAAATCTTATCACGAGTGTTAAGGTGCACCATTTACATAAAATCGGATGACAATATACATGTGAGCTCTATCTAAATCCGAATCGATTTCAACAAAACTTAATACACGTCATTCCAGACTCAATGCTAAATTTCTTCTCAATCGGATAAATGCCGAGAGTTTGGTGTACCATTTATACAAAACAAACGAAATTGTATATGGTAGCTATATATAAATCTGAAACGATTTTCATCAATTTCAATAGGGCTCATCCTTCGGCCAAATAAATGAGGTGCACCAAATTTAATTCAACTAGGATCATAAACAGACGGACATGCATAAATCGACAGAGAAAATCGTAATGTTATTCTCAAACCTTATGAATAGACTGAATATAATTGTTCAATTATTCCATATTTCATTATTTCAATTATTCCTACACAGCAATGAAAGTTGTATTTGGTGTATTTCCTTTGTTGAACTCAAAACATTAATATAGGAGGTGATGCAAATGTGGTATACCCATTTGTTTTTAGATTGCCAAATTTTTATTTTTTTATTATTTTATTTAATTGAAATTATTTTTTTTAATTGAAATTTTACACTTAACATGCTACATGTGTTGTCTTTCCATGTATCAATTTGAAAATAATATTATTCAAACAATTTAAGAGATATTTGAGAAAATATTTGAAATTCCATTAAAAGTGATTTAAAAAAAAGTGAAGGTAATGTGGTACAGTATAATTTTCACTTCCAATTGATATCTTATATAATTTATTGTTTTTAATGAATGTGAATTAGCTCGAGATTTATGTTTGTTAAGATTTTTAACGGATACGTTGAGTGGAACATTATTTTTTATTATATAATAATGTCTACACATGGCAATATTTAATTTTCGTACGGAGAAGTAGTTTAAATCCCATGGCCTTTGTTTTCCTTCCTTATGATGCATGGTAGGCTCTCGTAGAGGACAAATGTTTCAAATAGCAATGAAATTTTGTCTTGTGCTGGCTTTTTTTCATACAGACTCAAGGTATACCACATTACCTGCACTTGTGTTTACTGAAGAAATGTTTAGTTTTTTTTCCTAAATTGGTAAATATGTGGTCAATCGCGCATATTATTTGATTTTTAGTACTTACTGATTATTTTAATGCTTTCATAATAAAGATAAAAATAATTCTGTAAAACAAAAAATTATTTTTAAACTTCAACCGAAAAAAACGTCAATTTCATGAAAAATTTAATTTTTGCTACTGATTCTCAACGTAAGTTAAATAATTTAAACAGATCATTGCTATCTTATTTTTTTGAGAACAGCAAACTATAAAACTTGTTTCAGTTATTCTAAAATTTTCAGTTTACAAAAAAGTGACTATACCACATTACCAACATACACCACATTTGCATCACTTCCTATATGCTTTGTTATCATAAAATCATGCTTAATAACAATATTACATATATACATTACAAATAAATATTGTACATACATACATATCACCCATATACACTGTCAGTTTGTCACTAGTCGAAGTAAGAATTTCATTCACCAGATTATTTTACTGCCGCCATGAATTACTATTATGCTTTGCAGGCAATTTAAAATCTCATTTAATCCACATATTTTTCGAATTAAAGGGCGAGGGCCCAGAGCTGCAATACAATGTCCATTATCTAAAATAACCAAGCAAATCACAATAACGTATCTTTGCCAATAAAACCCGAACAATGATTGCAAAACCAGTGCGGCAAAGAGAATCTGAAAGATGAACAAAACACAAAACAACAATTTCAACAACAACAACAAAACCAAAAACAAGAAGAGGAAGAATGAAACGCACAGTATGCTATAATAAATAGATTTTAGTCATAAAGTAAATTCTGTTTTGTTACTTTTCCAGGGTATCGCAATACAGCTGCACATTGTTCATTCGCTTCGTGGACATGACTATATTTTCAGCCTCACTTGCGGTCATTCGTCATGAAACCAACCTTTTCGCCATCGTCCTTTGTTCGCCGCTCACCCAATGCCCAACCATTAGCCTTGGCCAGGATTTAACTGGGAACAAGGGGAAGAGCGAGAACAAATACCAGTCTGTGGATGAACCGTTGCCAGGGGCCGACTGGAACCACGTACAAATGTACAGCTCATATTTCGTTGGGGTTTTTCATTTATTTCAAAAATCTATTGCGTTTTCCTGGTCGTTTGTGCGAGAGATCATCGAGAAATGAACTCCGTCTAGCGGACTGACTGACTGCCTGTCTGACTGTCTTTGGGATGGTCCGATTGTGAACGATATTTTGCCTTTGGCAGACCTCGGTAATTTTTTTATTTGTTGGTGTGTGTGTGTATGTGTATTTGAATAGAGCTTTGTGTTTTTACAAGAGAGCCTATTTTACTGAACTTTATTTTGTTGTTGTTTTTGTGTTGCGTTCATCCGATGCGGTCGGTCGGTATATTTTGTGCATATCTGCTCCCAGTGTAACGACTATTTATTTCAACCCCAGGTCGGGATGTTTATTAATTTGACTACAGCGCTAGCAATAATTTGAAGCATGAATGCATGTTAAAAATAGCAAAAACATGCTGCAATGATGATGCCGACGATGATGAAGATGAAATGCAATATTACACCGTTCAAATAGTTTAAATTCGGGGTTTTTGTACCCATTGAAATGAATATACATACATATATGCACAAGTATACCCCGGTTGGAGGTCATTATTTTAAAAACACAAGCAAGTTGAAAAAATAAATACATATTTTGCAAACTTTTTTTCCTCAAATCCCGTCAATGATGAATGTGAAAAATATTATTTGATACAATTAGGACAATTAAGAAAACTTTTTCAATTAATTCAATTTGGAGGGCATATTAAAATTGTTTTCTTATTCCGCAAGATATGCAAAAATAGTAATGTTTGACCCTGCAAATGCAAATGTATATTTTGCATTGGTGTAACAATTTAATTCGATAAATAGTCGCAATTTGGCATTGTGTTCTCTTAAAGACAAAATTTAGCTTTCTTAATATTTAAATTTTGACATAAAACCCTTAAGCCCCAATTTTAGTTATTTTGATTCCAAGTCTGAATTCGCCTTCGCATGTGTAGTAACATTCCTTGTATTAGAATAGAGTTATTGACACTTATAAGGTCCAAATCACGTTTTTCCAAACGAAAAATTACACTAGTATAACAAATCTCATTATGGCATATGAAGCACTTGTGTGGCAGGTAATGTCATATAGACGAAGATTATCATGGCATAGCGTCTTTATTTGGCCCCACGACGAATCCTGTTGAATAGTTCACCCCAAGTCACAAATATTGGGGTGTGTGAAGTCAGATATAAATATAGCTCCCATATATATTTTTGTCAAATTTTATGTAAATGGTGCCAAGATTTTTTCCGATTGAGACAAATTTTGCACAGCGTACTGTACAAAATCTTTGACTGCACGCTTGCTGTTAAACTTGATTCAAGTCGGTACAAATGTACATATCGCTCTCATACATGGCATTGCTCGATTGCATACAAATAATACACCACAGACCCCAAGTTTGCACGATTGATATGAAATTTTGCATAGAATTCAGAATGACATGTTTATGGGTTGATTTAAATTAGTATATATATCTATGTAGATACATATTTAATTTAGTCCGATTTCATGTCGATGATCTTCTAAATATGCTATGTCTGTTCTATCTACAGGACATTGTACGTATGAGCATCTCTTGTATGTACCAAAGTTGCGAAGGATGGGGACGACTATATAACATTCCTTACTAGCTAGTCTTAATGATTATCAAATGTATTGGTCTTTTTTCTAATTTCGTAAAGATTTTTTTTTTTTTTCCAATACCGGTTTTTAGCATTGGCAAATATGGCATGTTTTACCATTTTGTCTTATCTTCTACAAAACTAATCAATTGGAAATTAAATTTCATTTTTATATATTTCAATTCGATTAATTTTTGGACCATTTGTCTCTAAACACCCCTTCGCAGCGAATTTTGTCAGCCGCTAATATTGCAGAAAATGTTATTCTTCATATAAGGACCCAACGAAGTCAATACGTTACTGAGCAATGTATTTTTAACGGAAACTTTAAATTCCGATAATTACTAGTATATACGAAGGCTACAGAAAAACTGGACATAAGGATCCTTCAACTAAAATGTATACTAGTGTTTTCTTCAAAAAAAGTCGAGGAATATATTCAAGAATTATTTTCCAACATATATCTACGCTATGAACTATTACCGAAATTGTAAAAAATAACGATTTGAATGCTGTCGATCAAACTCATTGCAACTGTTCTAATATAAAGGAACTAATTTTCTAGGTCTTTAATTTATATTTACATAGCTTAGCCAAATTCATATTGAATTTGGCAGTACTCCAAATAAGTATTAAGTTGTGCTTGGGGCGCTGGTAAAAATGTCTCATACACATGTCTGGGTCCTATACATAATTGAATATTTTGCTATACCATTTTTCTGAACTTAACGAATTAAGCAAATCGAATAAATTGCAACAAACAGGTACGATAATAGAAACATCCATGTATACTACACCCATAAATATATTAAAATAATACACTTCTTTTTCCATTCCCTTTCGATCGACTGCTAATATCTATTTGCTAATAAAACACAATCCATTAGAAAAGGTATTAGGTACTTACTAACAATTTCATGTTGATTCCATTCTCACAGGAGCTAACGTCAGTTAGCTCAACCATAGAACAACACCCGTAGGAATGGCTTCTCTAACCTAACGTCGAACCAACCAATACCTTTAAATTGGGCTTAAAGTACTGTTTACAAGGATTCCCCACATAATCCCCAACAATCCTCAAGAAACTGTGCGGCAAGACAGGCATTGGGAAAATGATTCATAGTTTCTGATGAAATCCACTTCCTAGCTGTGGGTGTGTGTGTTTTCTTTTACTTCTCGTTCTTCGTAAACCGACTCGTCGTAGGAAGAGATCTGCAGTGTATCAGGATATAAATACATGCATATGTGTTTGTATTTATGCATGCATATAACTACAAATATTCGGAGATAAAATTGTGTGTAGGTGTGTAATAAATGAAAAGTGTTGTCAAATGTTCACGTCTGTCTTGGAACCATGTGCCAATCGCTTATCGATATTTTGAAAATTATATTAAATAACCCTACACGTTGCATCATGTATTGAAAACATGATGCAACGTATTGCATTCAGCTTAATCGTTATAGTTAATTTTGTGCAGAGAGCAGCCTTGAATCTGGAATGACAGATGTTTGATTGAATTGGTGCAGTAAAGACCCTATATTGATTTTGTTCTATGTTATTACACTAATTTCTCCCTAACAAAATAATGTGTATATATATATAGTCGAATACGGTTATAACGAACTTTTTTATAGCCAACACATTTCACAATTTACAGTTTTCATATATTTCAGTAGTGTCTGCTAATACCTTGTTGACCACGAAGTCAGGCGCCAACGAAACGAACTTCTCATTGGGGTCGTATCGCTGGTAACGTAAGAACTTCGAGTTGTCACAAGAGACATTTGGGTATGAAAGGTATTTTGTAAAGAAGCAGTAAATAGCTTCTGGGGAGAATATCTCAACAAAAAACTAAGGGAATTGATAAGGAACAGTGGCGAGATCCGAAACTATAGTCTTGCCTGCCTTACCCCTCGGCGGACAATGCCATACATTCCCCACTAATAAATAGTTTTTTTTTTATAAAAACAACAAACTGGGATTTAGCCTGACTATTTTGCGTTTTCATATATTTTAATTTGATTATAATAAGCATGCTACAAATATACGTAATACTGAACGTTGACAATCCTTACAAAGTATAATTTTTAAGATAACGCTGGCTTAAGGGGACCCCCCCATTCTCGGGGTCAATTTTTTTTTTTTGATTTAATTCGAATCTACACTAATTTAAGAATTTCCCTACAAAATTTCAAGTGAAAATCTCAAGAACTCTTGAAGATATAGCCGATTTAATGTGTCAGCATCAAGTGACGGCTAAAGGGCTTCTCAAACTTTTAACACGTTTTTCTCTAAATATTTTTTTGCGAATGGCGGGCACGATAACTCAAAAACTAATAACCCAATCGATTCCAAATTTGTACACGTTTCTCTGTGAGTGTATAGCTATCGTATGAACTAGGATAAAGCCAAACAGTGAAGATCTTCCTTATTTTTTAACTTGGATTTTGGTCAAAAATCGGCGATTTTTTAAAAATATTTTTTCAAAGGTCCGCCATTTTGTTAATTTTAGAGCTAAGTCAATAAACCAAGTTCATACGAGAGCCAGACATGTACCCTTTCTAACACCGTAGGAATTTTCGGATTCCGATGTTCCAGTGTCCGTCATCAAAAATAAGGACTTTTCTTTAATCACAAAAAAAAAAAAACAAGACAACAACAAAAATTTTTTGTAAATTTTTAAATCTTCAAATATATATGTGCAAAGTTATAAACCTTAAGAAGCATTGGTATTCATTAACCAGCCCATTTAAAATCTTAAAAATAAAAAATCTTGAATTGAATCACCACACTGTGGTACAGTGTATTATGTCTTTGTGCATATGTTTGTAACAGGCTAAAGGAATCGATATAGACCACGAGATAGACAGGTGGTTCCTTTTAACAATATGCATAGAATCACTTTCTGAGTCGATTTATGAATGTCCGTCCGTCTGTTAGCAAAGTACAAATCGCATTTATGATCCGGTTTGGATGAAATTTGGCACAACTCACTTACGAATTCTATTGAAATTGGAGAAAATCGGTATTGCTCCCATATATAGTTTCGTCCGATTTTATGTAAATGGAGCAACATGTTTGTTCGATTGAGACAAAAATTGGCACAGAGTACTGAATTACGTCCTGATTGATATAAGCGATGTTCTGTTCTATATAGTTTCGATTGTATGTAAATGGAGCACCATGCCGTCTATGTTTGTCCGATTGAAAAAAAAGTTTGCATAGCATATTGAAATTACTACAGGTTGACGTCCGTGAAGATTCATATATATTTTGTCCGATTTTATGTAAATGGTGCACCGAGGGGGCTATGTTTGTTCAATATTCACGAAATTTCGCAGCGGTTATGTAATTTAGCCTAGAGTGCTTTTTATTAAGTTACTTTAGTTCCATTTTATGTAAACGGTGCAACATAGATCGCAATTGCATGATATTTTGTTGTTGAAATCGGTATAGCTCCACATATATTTTTATCCGATTTTATGCAAATGGAGAAACCATTGTCTGAAATATTGCGTAGCGTATTGGACTAAAGTCGTTTTAAGTTAAGATATAGCTTCCATAATGCACACCGTACCAAATGGAACCTAGAATAACGTGTATTGGATTTTGTGTCGAGATATATTTTGGATATCGCACAGAGCTGCAGTTTATATGTAGCTCCCATACATATTTTGCTCGATTTCAAGCAAATCATTGACATTCAATTTTTCATAAATTTCTGAATGGGTTGTTTTAATTTAGTTCAAATATCTATGTTCTTCACCCAGTTGTTGTTTCATATGAGCATCTCTTGCATTTACCCAAAGTAATATATAGTCGATCCCGTCCGACTTTTGGGCTTTCCTTGCTGGTTTAAGTATTATACAAAAAGGACACAATACCTAACAAGTTCTAACGTTATATATTTTTTTATTCTTCTAGGCTTAGGTTTTACCTTACCTTTGATATAACGAACCCTACAATTTTCTATAGCCGTACTTTAATGCGTTCCCCTTTCAGATATAATTCCAAGCTTGAATGTTTTCTTATGATTGGGACTATAACAAGTTCCATCTCGCCGAACTTAACCCCACATTTTTCAACTAAAGTCAAGTTTAAAATGTTCAAATCCTAGTAGCTGAAATAATTTCACATACACACGAAAAAAAACACTAAAGTGGCATTATTCTTAAAACATTCACAAAATGTATTTCTTCATATATAGAACACACACATGCACAATATCTACCTATGAAAAAACCCCATCCATTCTTGGGTTTTATGCATTTCATAATTGAAAAAGAGAAAAAAGACCAGAAAAATAAAATTTGTTTTCTTTCTTCCCTTTTGTTGTTGTTGTATTTCAGAAAGTGGCGCACATGATGGAAATAAACGCAAATTCAGAGAAAAACTGAGGAATAAAATTTAACACATTTCATGGTACAGCCAGCGGAAAAAAGAAATGAAAAGTGTCAGTGAAAACGAATGTTGTGAAAATATAAACTGAGCCAACAGTCGTACCAAACCAACGACAACGCTAAACCAACAACAACAACAACAAAAAATCCATATGAATCGAAGAAACTGGTTTCAACTACAAAATATGATTATACATTACATTTATCATAGAAACGCGTACACTTTCCAACATCACATCATCCATAGTCGTGGGTCGGTACCCGCGTCAGCCCTACTCTGCCTCCCTAAACCAAAGAAAGCAAAAACGTCTCGTACTGCTGTTGTCGCGGCTGCTATACCATAAGCTCAAGTCAAGGAAACCACAAGTTAAGGAGAACGCCATTATAACGGGTTTCCTGCTAAAAATATATATATCTCATACTAATGCCGTATTTCACGCATTTCCGGTTTGTTTTCACACAGTGCAGCCAGTACACAGCAAAGGAATAGAAAAACGTGAATACAAGATTTCCGGACAAACGCGAAACTTTACCACGATTTACCAGCAACGTGAACCAAAGTGATACGGCCTTCATCCGCAAATGGTAAAATCCTCTTCGCTATCCATCCAATCTCTTCGTCTGTGGGATATACATATAAATACTTTAACATTCCTCGACGGAAAAAATAAATGGACGCATCTGACTGGCAAGAGCAGTGAAAAAGAAATATCGAAATAAAAACAAAAGCAAAAAATATAAAACTTAAAATCAACCAATCTGCCTGACACACATACAGACGCAGATACACAGACACAAAAACTCTACCATTTTGTTTGCGACGGCATTGAATTGAATTCGCCAAAAAAGTCAAACTTTTCGAAATACCTTAAGGAAGAAATCACAGTTGACGTAACGTTACCGTTGCCGTGGATTATAGCAATTCGAATCAACATCATCATGGACAGCATTTACATATTTCTTATGGCGATTCTCATAATTGGTGAGTAGAGTTGTTATTAATTTTTTAAATTATATCGATTTTCGACGAAAATAGTTTTAAAGTAGACAATGGCGAGGAGAAGAAACTAACATTGGTAAGTTAATTACGTTTAAATATTTAAATGGTATTACCCGTATCTAATTTAGTAGGGGAGAGGGGGCACCTTTGAACAGCGCTCTTAAAATCTCGTTTTAAAATTTTTCCGACCCGTAACCACTTTTTTGTATATGGCAATCTTGTCCTCTATCTGCGTAAACCACTTTGGCTATCTTTTTGAGTTGTCGACAAAATGTACATGGGTGACCCTGTTTCGCAGTGCCGTTGTAAACTTTTAATTTTTTGGTTGTAAGAGCGCAGAGAGAAATCTGTGATTGTTTTCTTTCGTTAAACAATTTTTTTGCATTCCAACAATCATTTTAAACATAAGTAATGTATTTTCTTTCATATATATTTCCTACAAAAAAAATATATATTATAAACTTCCGTAAAATGCCACAGGTGGGACACCTTTGAACATGCCTATAAACTCTAGTAAAAAACGGAGTTTTTTTCTTTTGGCTTCGATTTCTCAAAATTTCAAATGTGCTAATTAGATTACGAAACTAACAGTATTTTTCACCATATTAATTTTTGTTTTTAAGTCATCTTATGTTTTAATAAATTTTGATTTGAATTT
This sequence comes from Musca vetustissima, assembly GCF_032173495.1. Lineage (NCBI taxonomy): Eukaryota > Metazoa > Arthropoda > Insecta > Diptera > Muscidae > Musca > Musca vetustissima. Next base: position 5,024 of record NW_026879521.1, on the reverse strand, counting down.
TTTAATTTTCGAAACTTTTTGTATATATTTTTGAATAAATAAATGCATTTCTTATATCCATGAATAAAATACATGCATATTTGAACAAGCTTAAAGTATGTCATATGTATAATCATTTTAGACGTTACATATGCACATATTAGTTAAAATTTATAAGAAACCAAAAATTATAAAATAAAAAGTTTTATAAGGCTGGAAAGAAAAAAGTGTTCAAAGGTTCTCCCCTACCATTTTTTAATTATGTGCATGTAAGGATTGCTTCCGAATATGTACATAAAAGAAGAAGATTAATCCTCGACTCTTATCCGAGTTCAATAAAAACACTATGGTGTGTAATATATGGACCACAATTTATGTTTTTTTTAATATTGATCCCCATCGGAGTTTCATATCACTTTTTATGAGAATTTGTCATATATTTTAAAGTTTGTACTAAAAACAATCTAGGAGTTAAGACCACGGACGGGGTCGATTATATATACCATCGTGTTGTAGCCTATTACAAAGATGTAGGGATGTTATACATTTAAAACAAACTTTAACAAATAATAAAGTCGGACGAAATTATATATGGAAGTAATTAAAGTAGAAGGAAATAAATAGGGGAGCTATATCTATGTCTCAAATAATTTTTATTTATTTCAGTTTTGCCTGTGGGGCGATGATCATTTGATGATTTAAATTTAGTTTTCCTCTTTTTCGAGTCGAGCTTAATGATCGAAGCTCTGCAATGAGCATCGCTTTTACAAAAAATCTCAAATAAATACAATTTATTTCAGCTGAGCACGGGTGGGGTTGTTGTCAGCCCACTTAGCGTTCTCAGCCATTAATACACTCTCAAAAAGTTGCACAAAAACATGTGTAAGTGTGTGAATATGGGAGCTATATCTAAATTTGAACAGATTTCAATTACATTTTACAAGCCTCACCCATTTCGGTACGCTGTTTATTTTCTTTCAATTGAACAAACTTCCTATATCTAAATCTAACCCATTTCCCCAACACATTAGAGCGCTGTCCAAATTTTTCTCTAAATCGGACAGACATTTTTTGTCTAAATCGGACAAACACTGATACTGTATAATCGAACAAAACTATTTCTACATCTTAATCGATTTTTACCATATTCAATAGAGTTCGTCCATGGTCTAAATAAATACGATGTGCCAAATTTCAAAAGGCATGGGCAGACAGACGGACACGGCACAAAGACATAATACCCTGTACCACAGTGTGGTATATAGGTGTTTATACCCCGTTGTACATGGGCGTATATACCTCTTTGGACACGAATCAGAGGTGTTTTCAGGAAAAGTAATCAGTTCGTGACTATTGGTTAATAATTCACATAGACTCATGAACAACGCAAGGCGGCGATTAGAAATAGTTATTCGTTTGATTTTGCTACTACTCTTTTCTTAAGGGACACCTCCACCATTCTCGGTTTCAAAAAAAAAAAAAAAAAAAACAATTATGTTTCTTCCTCTAATAGTACGGAATACTCAAAGACGTATATGAAGGTAGTGAAAAAGATCTAACGCGAATTATATTTCAAATTCATCAATGTAATACCCTGTGCAGTGTAGAGTATAAAAAATATAAATTTATTTACAAAATGTATCAAAATTCAATTTTCTGTATAAATTCAATTGTCTGTAATTTGGTGTCATTAATCATAGCCGATCTCCAAAATAAATGGATAATATTTATAATAAAATAACTCTGTACTGCGGTAAAAAAGTGGTTAAACGTCATATCTACTGTCATAAATATTTGTAATGAATAAACTTATGCGCCTATAAATTTATATGGGCAAAAAGTCGATCGTAAAAATATATTCTCACACATTCACACACACATATAATAAACATTAGATTTCTCTTTTAATTCGTCTGCATTATACAGAATATTATATGTATGTACATTCGTGGGTGTGTGCGTGTGTATAAATTTGACAAAAAGAAAATAATTTTAACAAAGACATACAAACATAGACGATGAATTCCGCAACAAAATGTACAATTTTATGAAAAATATTTAAGGACTTAAAGTCTGAAAATATTCAGCTGATGTGATAATAAATCTTCTACTCTGCCTTTGTTTTGTTTATTTTCATTCATAGCTGTTAAAATGTTAATATTTAAAATATAAAATTCCAATGTGTTTGGAAGCATAACGTATGCTGATGGTTCACATGCTATGTTAATTAATTGTAAATATTAGGTTAAATATATTTTTATTTTATTACATAATATATATGAAGCGTTAATACAGAATTAAGAATTAGCCATTTGGAGGCGTTAAAAAATAATTGTATTATTTATAAAAATTACTAAATATTAAAATAATCAAAATTAGCAGATTTAGATTTCGGTATAGCCGCTATGCAACGATACAATAATTTTTGGATAATTTTAGGGTTTCAGACACGTTCTTAAAACGTTCTCGGTGGTTGTAAAATCTTTCTTGCTAAAAAGTACTTATATCTGTTCATGATTAGTTTTGGCCCGGCTGATCTTAACGATGTTTTTACTGTTTTCTGAAAGTTTTCGAAATAGAAAAGACCCATGATCCGCTCAAACATAAACCTCACCAAACGGTTATTGATGAACAAAATCTAGAGGCGTTCAAAATATGGGTATATCGAAAAATTTTAAAGAGGATGGAGATGTTTTTCTACAAACGGATCATCAGTCAATATGTTCCTCATTTCCTTTCATTTCAAAGACATCACGTTGTTAATGATCGGCCGGCTAAACTTATGTATTTATGCAAAAGACGGCGAAACAACGAAATTTGGATTTTCTTCATATCACAAACTGGTTTCATGAGCTCGAATTTTCCAGCCAAATTCTGTATTGCGATACGCCAAGTCGTTCACGACTTAAGGGACACTTTGGTAATATAAAAATGCAGGAGTGTTTTTTATATACTTTAAATGGTGTGGTGTGTCATATAGCAGTTTCAGTAATGGTTTGTTATTGTTGAGTACTTTAATTTCCAGATTCCATAATATCTATACCCTACACAACTGTGTTGTCAGGGTATTATAGCTTTGTGCAGCCCCAAAAGTTTGTAACGCAGAGAAATATTGGTCCTAGACCCACCTTTAAGTATACCGATCGTCATATCTCGATTAGCTGAGTCGATCTAGACATGTGTGTCCATCCGTCCGTCCGTCTGTCCATTATAATTTGTAAACACGATACAGACCACAGTTATGGACCAATCTTCACGAAATTTTGCATGTCGGATGGGTTCTGGCCAATGGAGACCCCTATTGTTTTTGTTAAAGATCGGTTAATATTTAGGGGATGAAATGTACCAAAAATTTTATTTTTGTCTGATTTTCTGGTCGCTCCAGAGGCCGTAATTATGCCAAACATCGCGAATTTTTACATTGAGAAGGAGATCGGGCCAAACAATAAGCATGCCTGTTTTGATAAAGATCGGTCAATATTTAATGGGTAAAATGGGCCCTGACTTTTCTGTGAAAAATAACAAAATTTGTGTTTTATAGCGCATATATTTATCCCTGGAGGACATAGACCCCAGAAGTTGATAGTATATCCAAGAGGCGTGGTTAACCTTTAAATTAATACCAATTATATTGTCGTACTTAAATATTTAAAGGTGCTTACGTATTCATATATTATTTAGTAACCCATTCCCACACTAGAGGACGGAAATATAGCGCTGAAGGACACAATTGAAAGTCGAACATCACAACACAACCCACTGTGAAGGGAATCTGGAAAAGTAATTAGAAGAGCTGTACTGAATATTTCGAATATTCGGAAAATATGTTAGAGTAAGGAAGAGGTGCTGTTGATGTCTAATTGGTCAAGAGGGTGCAAATATCGCGAAATATTGCCTAAGCTCAGAATATGAAACTACAGAGAGTTATATTTTCGTGGAAATTGTGTGGGGTATCATATGGTTATTCCAGTGTTTACAGTAAGTGAACGAAACACATTGGAATGTCCAAAATCGATCATAAATACTTTTTTCAAATAAATTTTTGCAAAAACATTGAACGCAAGACAGCAATAAAAACATACACACACATACACAAATCCGTAGGCAACAACTTATCGAATTCCCAAACGCTTTACAGGTGCTCGGATATTAGCCTAATTTATGACACTACTCTCACTGAGATATCACTTGTCAAGTCTATTCAAACCAGGTATAATTTATTCTTAATTAAAGCGCATTTCTTATATTTTACGTGGAATTTTAAATCAAGTATAAATAAATTGTTCATTATTAATTTTCACATTTAATGCCAGCGCATGAACCCCTAAACCAATATTGGCGGTGCAGGCGTTACTCGAGGATGAACAAAGGAAACAACAGAAAGAAGAAGAAAAAACAACAGAGAAATATATAAATTAAACATCACCCCCATTCGCCGCATAAAGTTCAATGATAAATGCGATTTTTTGTTTGCCCCCATACAGAAAGTTTGCTCGCCAACTTTGGCTTCTTCGACGTTTTGGTTAAGACGTTGTCGTCGTCGTTGTAGTCGGTCTGTGTCGGAAAGACAAACGTCGGACTGTTTGTCTGTCGGTATTTGCCGATAAACGCATACTGGTATCCGCCGGGTATGTGCGTGTGTTTCGTGTCTCTCAGAACAGCGTCGTATCTGTGGGAACACGAAAACGATATTCTCACGTTGTAACATATTTCATAATAAAGTTATAGCCAAAATACGTGATTTTTAAGAAAACTACCAAGAAAATGTGCGACACAATTTCTGTACCATATGGCGAAACATTCATATGGGAGCTGATGAACAAACACGCTCGCACACACACACATGTATGCATGTACCCCAAAGCGACCCATGTCAGCGAAGAATGTTAGTTCGATAGTGTAACTCTCAGTTGAACAAAAACACCGAAAAGGAAGGAAACACAAATGCAGAAGATGCGTAGATGTCATAAAATATCTATTCGATATATTAACTCGTCTAAGTTTATCCAGAGGATAACACATCAAATGTGACACCTAGTTAAACC